>NC_072428.2:79281052-79584473 GCF_028878055.3 Symphalangus syndactylus | reverse complement strand
CAGAATTGAGCCCAATCCAACCAAAGAACAAGGGAGAAAACCAGACATTCCAATGTTCTAGCTTGAGGATAAAAGTAACCTCAACTGAAGCGCAACATAATTTACCACCCTACTCCTTCATGTCTAACACACAGCAAGTGCTCAATAAATGATGTCTGGGTTAATCGTGACCAATTCAGTAATCTCTTTGTTCAATTTATTGAATGATGTCAGCATATTACCATGTATTGTCCGGGGTCTAAATCTCCCATCATTCCTTTTAGATGTGTGTTTTCAGTTCTGACAACTTTATATGTCATATCTGAGACCTGAAATTAGCAGATAAAAGGCAAATGTAAAATTTGTAATAAAAACTCATAATTCTATTAAAATTTTGTTTTGTGAATATAAATATTTTCTAAGTGTAATGAAGGGAAACACTTCTTCGGTATGATCAGTAACATTCAGGTATTCTTATTTAGTTCTCCTATCTTTGGCAGGCACCACTTTACGTCTTTTTCTGATCAATGCTAAACTACAAACATATACTTTCAATAATGATTCATTTACTTTTGTCCTCCAATCCCAAAATTCCATTTCTGGTTTCTATTTTCTATTGTATGCAAATTGTCACCAGAAAAAGCACATGTTAAAAACATGTTTGAGTAACTGTCCATTAAATTTATTCAACACCTGATTAATTTTTACAATAGGCAATACATAACTTTCATGTTTAATTTTGTTCTGATATTTCTGCCAAAATTCCATCTTTTTTAGTGACTACTTAATTTTGTCTCTCAATTTATTTTATCTTTCCCTGATTTATTCTACTCGACAGGACTTGGATATGGTATCTGTCCTTTTATTTCTCTAGGACTCATTTTTGTATAAAATACCTGCCTTAAAAAGATTTAATTTTGTAAATTACTAATAGTATGCTCATTGACAAAACCTAGAAAATGTACAAAAATATAAAGGTGAAAATAAAAATTATTCATAATCCAACTACCCAGATCACTGTTAACACCTGTAAAATATCCCTCCCTATACAGGTACAACCAAAGTGATTATCCCATCTCTGCTGTTTTCCTGTGTACTGCAACAATAAATCACGAGTTAAGGCTTACAACTGGGCAAAGGCTAAATCTTTTCTGTTTTCATAATTCACATGATTTTAGTCATGTTATTTGTGAAGTGACTCTCATATGCCTAGAAAATTATTAAATGATGCTCTCAAAACCTTTAGATTTGGGGTAAAAAAGCAGATAAACCCTGTGCTCTCAATAGTAGGCCATCCATTTGATCATGAGTAAGGGATGGTGGGAATTTAAAAAATAAATAGACAGGCAGGAAGGAAAGGAAGGATGTAGAAGTTACTTGCAGTATTTTAACAGAAAAATGTTACAATTGCTGTTTTTCCCCACGCACCATGCTGTGCATTGACTGCATATTCAGTAAATATGAACTAATTTTCATGTTTCAACATACATTTGTAAAAAGCCTGAAAGAAATACATGAAATGTGGGGGAGGGGTATGAAGTGTTGAAGAAGAGCTGGAATAGAGACTTTTTTTAAAAAGATAAAAATGTTAATAGAAGAGAAATACAGAAAAAAAACTCAGAAAGATTTGATTAGCGTGTACTGTGGGAGGTTATCAGAATATAGGTTACAAGAAAATGGAAAGATGAGATTTAATGAAATTGTCTTGCACTGTCATTTCCCTAGTCCTTTTTGTTGGTGACACTTTGTGTTATCTCTGAAAGGTTTTATGTAACACCACAAAGCATTTCTGTGAGGCTAGTCTCAGAAATAATACCAAGAAATGTAATGTTTTCATTAGTCAATAATGAAGGCTACTATTGGCACTGAGCAAGAATGTGCCCTAGACAAGTGCTATTCTGCCTACTTGCATACCTTTTGTTTTGCTAACATTTTTTCTTTTATTTCTAATTCCATTTTTAACTGTTTTTCCAGAAGGGCAGCTTTCTTCGTGACAGTTGCTATAGTGATCTCCTTCTGATGAAGCTCTTCTGTTAGGTCAGAGATTTCATTCCTCATTCTTTCCTGCTCAGAGTTATGGTACTCTTCCTCCTGTTGGAGCTGGCTTCTTATCTGCAGCAGATAGAGAATGGAAATATTATTGAATCCTTTTATGTATAGAATAGCTTAAAATTTTACTGGCCATGTTCAGTCCTCCTATTCTGAAACTTTGTCAGGGCCCACTTCACCCTCCTTTTCTGATCAATGCTAAATTAAAAACAGATACATATAATAATGACTCATTACCTTTTTTCCTTCCAATTCCAACATTTCATTTCTCACTTCTATCTTCTGTTGTATGCAAATCATCACCTATGACTGATACTACTTTGATAACCACTTTGAGAGGAAGGTGAAGAAAGTATTAACAAGCATTTTCATGCAGAAAAAAATTGGCTTTAAAATGGTTACGTGATTTGCTCAAAGTCATAAAGCTAATAATCTGCAAAGCTAGGACTGGAATCTAGGACTCTTGGCTTTAAATTCAGTGCTTTTTTAAAACTAAAATAGGCTGTACTGTTTGTAACTAAACATTTGTTTCTCAGAATCACATTACAGTAAACTTCGAACAATGTCTTCATGAAAACTCATCACTTCCCTTAATTAAGCCTTCTATTTTCTGAATCTTGGCTAAGCTTCCATGTCGGAAACCTCTGGATTGTCTCTGACTCCTCTCCACCCTTGTCCTCCCAAACCTGGTCAGGCAATGAATTCTGTCCGTTCTATTTCAACCTCTTTTAAGTCTTGCCTCTGTCTCCACTCCTACAACTGCTTTCTTGGTCCAGCCTCTTAGCATCTTTCTAGAAACCACTTACTGTTTCTAATTCTTGAGACTTAAAGTACATAATCATCCATCTAAAAAAAATCATAGTCCATTGGGGAAACAGAAAAATAGACAATTACAACACAGTGTAGCAATTAGTGTCAGCAGTATGTAGTGGCAGTATGTTTAACCCAGCCTAGGGATGTCAGGATAGGATTCCCAGAGGAAGGGTCATCGGACCCAAAACTGAAGGATGAATGAATGCCAATTAGAAGATAGAGATGCTCTAGCCGGGCGTGGTGGCGTGTGTAGGAAGCTGAGGTGGGAAGGATGCCCAGAACCTGGGATGCAGAGGTTGCAGTACAGTGGGCTGAGATCACGCCACTGCACTCCAGCCTGGGCGACAGAGCAAGACCCTGTCTCAAAACCCTGTCTCAAAAAAAAAATAAATAAATAAATAAAAAGGCATAGAAAAAAATAGAACATAGAGATGCTCTACAAAAAGTAAAAACATTAGCCAGATGTGGTGACATGTGCATTCAGTCTCAGTTACTCAGGTGGAAGGGGCACTGGGGTGGGAGGATCCCTTAAGCCTAAGAGGTCTAGGCTGCAGTAGGCCCTGATTGCGCCACTGTATTCCAGCCTGAATGACACAGCAGGATCCTGTCTCAAAAAAAAAAAAAAAAAAAAAAAGAAGAAGGAGGAGGAGGAGAAGAAGGAGGAGGAGGAGGAGAAGGAGAAAGAAATAGAAGGAGGAGGAGGAGGAGGGCTCGGAGGAGGAGGAAGAGGAGGGAGGAGAAGGAGGAGGGCTCCCGGGCAAAGAGCTCAGTGAGTGAAAGCATGGCACACTCAGTGAACTAAAAGGAGTTTGGGGTAGCTAGGAGTTAGCTGCTCTGAGAAATGAGGCTGGAGAGTTAAGTAGAGGCTAGCCACAAAAGAAACATACGAATTTTCTCCAGGGTACTTTTTTAAAATGGATTTTTTTTTCATCTCACCTTTAAACATTTCAGTATATATCTTTAAAAGAACAAGGCTCTCTCTCTTTTTTTTTTTTAAATGTAGCCAGAATGTTATTACAATGTCTGTAAAAATTAAGAATTCCTTAATATCATCAAGTATCTAGGCAGTATTCAAATTCAAGCTTGTCTCAGAAATATAATAAATGTTAAGTTTAATTGAATTAGGATCTAAATATGATCCACTCATTGTGACTGGCTCATATATCTTTTTAAAGCCTCTCTTTTTGTGTTCTAAGTAGTTTACATGCATCATCTCATTTAATCCCCACAATGTCTCTCTATTTTGCAGACTACTCTATTTAGCAGATTAAAAAATTAAGGTGCATAACTTTTCACATCACATTTCTTGTGAAAGGCAGTCTAATTCCAGGACCTGTGAATTACTGTGCTCTGCAACCTCTGAGGGAAGGGTCCTGGAAGGTGTGGAAGGTGGTTCACATTTGGAAAAACCTGAGTTTTAGGGGTTGACACCTACAGACAGATTGGAAAAATCTGGGTTTTAGGGGATGACACCTAGAGTGAGATTAGAAAAAGCTGTGTTTTAGGGGATGACGCTTAAGAGTGGGGTGACCTAACATGGAAAGTACACGTCCAGAGGCAAATGTGATCCACCATCAGGCTTTATGCCACCAACCCTTCCCTCATCTGATTCTATTCGTATTACCAACATATTTAGAGTTTCAGAGTTGGATATGACCTTAGAAATCACATGATCGAACCTCATCATTTAACAGATTTTTTTAAAAAAGACTCACAGGAACGAGAACGAGGCGGAGACTAAGAGACACGAGCACAAGTATCCTAACCCGGAGGACAATATTACAAGTCTCCTTTAATCTCTTCTGTCTCCAAGTTTTTACCTTCCAATTTATTTGATGAAATAACATGGTCAGTCTATAGTTTGTCCCAGTATGGATTTTGCTGATCGCATCCCTTTGGCATAGTTTAACATGTTCCACTTAAAATGGAACTTTTTTTTTTTTTGAGATGGAATTTTGCTTTGTCGCCCAGGCTGGAGTGCAGTGGCACAATCTGGGTTCACTGCAACCTCCGCCTCCCGGGTTCAAGTGATTCTCCTGCCTCAGCCTCCCGAGTAGCTGGGACTACAGGTGAGCGTCACCATGCCTGGCTAATTTTTGTATTTTTAGTAGAGACGGGGTTTCACCATATTGGCCAAGATGGTCTCGAACCCCTGACCTCATGATCCGCCCACCTTGGCCTCCCAAAGTGCTGGGATTACGGGCGTGAGCCACCGCACCTGGCCAAAATGGAACTTTTAAAATGTAAAAAATGAATATACTACTGTGAAAAAGGAGTAAACGATTTTTATTATTTTCACAATATTTAGATGTTAACACAACATACTATACTGCAAAGCTTCTTTCTTAATGAAAGAAGAAACTAATTTACCTGAACTCCAAATGACTTTTGGTTTATTGAAAATGTGAATGTCATCACAAAATAAACGGCTAAAACATTTCTAGACTGTAAAAAAGGAAAAGAAATAAAATACTTGCAAGATTCATAATATATATCCCTTGTTAGTTTTATTACAAGAGAATGAAAATGCTCTCCAGAAACACTTGGAAGTTTTTTTTTTTTTTCTTGCTCTGTTGCCCAGGCTGGAATGCCATGGTGCAATCTCAGTTCACTGCAACCTCCGCCTCCCAAGTTCAAGCAATTCTCCTGCCTCAGCCTCCTGAGTAGCTGGGATTACAGGCGCCCGCCACCACGCCCACCTAATTTTTGTATTTTTAGTAGAGACGGGGTTTCACCATGTTGGTCAGGCTGGTCTCAAACTCCTGACCTGGTGATCTGCCCGCCTCAGCCTCCCAAAGTGCTGGGATTACAGGCGTGAGCCACCATGCCCGGCCAGTTGGAAGCTATTTATATAAAATTCATTTGTTACCTTTTTTTTGCACAGCATTCTGGTATTTAGTGGCCTCCAAGAGCTTATAAGGAATTTTGTGCCTCATACTCTCTCCCACCTTGTCAAAACTGTGCAAAATTGGTAGATTCTTTATATTATTCAGTTTTATTGCTTTATCTAAATCTATGAGGTTAAGAATCATGTAACTACACTTTAGGTGGCTTTAACCAATCTTTTATCATTCACTGGGGACACCAGTAAAAAAGAGTTTTTTAAAGTTATATTTTTAAGTCAGCAAAATAAATTTTGTGGGATTATATGGCATTAAAGTGTTCAAAATATATGAAAAATGATCATTGATTCATAACACCTTTTCTCTACTTAACCTCTGTTAGTTCTCTGACAGTCAACTCTTTGGCAGACAGTACCTGTCTTTCATATTATTGTATTTCCTATAGAAATTAGCAGAATAGCTATAGTTCTCCTAGATACTCAATAAATGTTTGTTAAATTTGTACAAACAACTGAATTTATAACCCTATATATTTATGTGAAAATTTAGCCTTAATATTAACTAACTCATTCTCTAAGTATTTATTTTAATTTACTGTGTGTCAAGCACTATGCAGTGAACTAATTGATAATTCAAAGCCACACCCAAGTTTATTTAACTTTTAATTGTTTAGATTTTATAGCATTAAATATTCTGCCTGATCCTCAAACCTAAAGACCAGAGAGGTGGAGAGTAGCTATGATAAATTCACAGAAAGAAGGCCATTACTGGATTGTACTAGAGGGAGGAGAAAATCATACTCTTTGTAGGACAGGAAAGAACCACAAGCTCTTTAAGGACAGTGCCCAGGACTTACTCATCCTTGTATTTCTAGCTCCAGCAGAGTTCCTGGCACATGTTAGGTGCTCAGTGAAAAAATGTGGGTGCAATAAATAACTATTGAGCCAATATTTACTAGATACTTCCTCTGAGCTAGATCCTATTTTAAGCACTTTAAATGCATTATCTCATAGATTTTAACTTAGGGTAACAGTATGGATACTGGAGCCAGATTGCCTAGATTCAAATATGGCCTCTGCCACTTAATAGCCCTGTAATGTTGAAGGAAGTTACTTTTTCTTGGTGCCTTAGTTTCCTCAAATGTAAAAAGAGGGTAATATTAGGACCTACTTCATTAGATAGTTGTGAGGAATAAATGAAGTAGGATTTCTTAAGTCCCTAGAACAGTTCCTGGCACATGTTAACTGCTATTTAAGTAGCAGCTATTATTAACTCATTTAATCCTCATCACAAACTTATGAGGTAGGTACCAATTATTTCCACCTTAGAAATGAGGCTCCTCAGTATCTTGCACAGGAAACTTCTCCAAGCTTACGTGTGTGGTTGAGCACCAGAGTCTGTGCTCTCAACTTTCTTGCTATAAGCCACCTATCATGGAGCCTCCGGCCCTCCACCCTCTACGTTTCGTGGGCAGTCTCCCAGTAGCAGAGTGATAACTTAAGGTTTGTGTTTTTTGTAGTCTCACACAGAAAAATGTCAGAATTAGCAGCTTGGCAGATTATCACCTTACAAAAAAATACAGAAGGAAAACAAAGGGAATGAGAAGAAAGATTTTTTTTAACTCCCTTTGTATGTAAAGAGTTCACATCTACCTGGAAGAATGGAACTCATTATTTTTCATACCTTGTTCAATTCTTTTTCATGATTTGGTTGATCTTGCGTTACTGAAAACGGCTCTTTTATTTTCCTTTCTGGTTCTTTAATAGAAGGCAAATAAGATGGTTCAAGTCTACAAATTAAACAAAATAATGATCAAAATTAAGCTTAACTTGATAAATTGTTATGATTATACTGTTAATTTAGACCATTACAGGCTGCAGAGATAGATCATTACTTTGTTGGAAACATTTTTAGTTACAGAAATTGCAAGTTCTAATACATTCAGATCCCATAAGTATTTACATCTTTAAGTGCAAATGGTTTTAATGGAAGAAAGGAAGCAATTAATAAGGAATTTCAATTATACATTAAAAATTGGCAGAATACTGGGATTGCACATGTAGATAAGATTTTGGGATAAAAAGAAAAGACTGTTTCCTATAATAAAATAGCTTGGTAACACATTTAAGAAAAGGAAACACACCCAACTTGCTAATGTATTGTGGAAAGGAACTATGTCATAAGTCTAAGGGGAGCAACTGTTCTATAAAAGAGATAAAATATCATTAACTCTGACAGTCTAACCAGAGAGTACTCAAATACATCTATTCTTTGGCTGCTTAATTTATAAAGTGGAATTGCAACCACATATTAATATTAGAGGAGAAAAGCAGAAACTAGTATAAAGAGTATAATACCCATAGGAGGTTTGAAGATGTCTGAGCAGATAATGTTCACTTTCATATGAGACAAACCAGTGAAATAAAAATCACAAAAACACAAAAATAAACATAACCAGGTAGGGGAAGCAGCATGCTTTCTACTGGAAGTCAGGCTTGACTATTCTGGAGGAGTCTCTTGTTTTGAGGAACATATCCACTTGTGAGTACAATTTTAGGTTTCCAGATAACTTTTGAGAAGATTCCACACCTTCAGAAACTTCAACCACACAAATAAAAAACCCAAATCTGAGTAATGATATAGAAATTACTAATTTAAAGATTGAAAATAGAGGATCTATTATAAAAGGTGTAAGTTGGTAGTGATATCCCTGAGCTACATGTATCTAGACTAGATTGCTTTTTTGTGATTATCAAATATGTATCTTAACTGTGGATAACAAAGTATATCAGAGCATAATATACTGCTGTAATGTTAACACTCAGGAAAAACCATCATTAGCATTTTTATGTGCGGTAAATATATTTTTCCCTATGCATATATATGTGTAAAGAAATATATACTTCCCATACAATTGGAATATACTATACACATTATTTTTCAGTGTCCCTTTGTTTCCCACTTAGTAATATATTGTGAGCATTTTCCATTTTATCAAATATTCTCCTAAAATATTATTTCAGGATCAGTCTTAAGTTTTCATTATTTCCTATAATTTGAAATGAGTGAAAAAATTTCGTATTTTTCAATTCTTCCTAAGCAATTTCAGGAAGTAGAATGCTGAATTGAATGCTAAAATCCTCATGGTGATCTTGCAAAATTCTGTGAGTGAATGACACAAATGTCAAACTCCAATGTGGACAAGTGCATAGAAGAAAACCGTAATCATGATAATATAAAATGCTAATGTACATGTATAAGGGAACTATTATTTGTCATGTAGAACAACAGTATGAAATTAGTTTAATAACTCTCAGAACATATCAACCCAGGGTGCTTCTACAACTAAAAAAAAGATAGAAAAAGCTAACAAAAGCTTAGCATTATTGAGAAAGTTTCTGAAAATGAGTAAGAACATTACCATGCTACTTTTATAAAACTACTATGCATCTATTATCAGTAGTCTGGGGTACTTCACTTTGATACAACTACAAAGAAGCAACAGTCTAAATAAAATAAACCAAAACAATAAAGCTGATAGAACAGAATTCATATGAGAACAAACTAAAAAAATTAGACTCTTTTAGTGGAAAAGATGAAGGCTGAAAATTCTAAAATACAATGGAAGTTTGTGAAAAGTTAAACTTATACCTTTTCATCAAATCTCAGAATTCTAGAACTGAATTCTAGAATAAGAAAGATGTAGTTTGGAGACCAAAATAAATGCCAAGTTAAATACAGGATGGTAAACAGGCAGAACAAAAAAGTTTTTACTGGCCAAATATATAAATAAGTGCAAGATTTTAGATTAAATAGTGTATTGAAGGGCTGTTGGCACTGTTTGGAATTCAGCATGGGTCTTAAGAGCACCATAAAAAGTACCTACAATGCTCTTCACAAAGCCAGAGCTAGACATGGGTTGACTGGTGTGCTCTTCTGTGAAATGTCTTATGTTTTTAGGAATATATTTTCTTCGTGTGAAGACATTACTCACCATACTGGAACAGTACTACATGTAATAAGTATCAGATTGATGATAATATACATCTTGTATACAGAGCACTTGATAATGCAGATTGGCTAATAGGCATTCTGTCACCATCCTTGGTGAGACACACAAATAGGTCATTTTAGGGATCTTAACTTGCCATTTGTTATTAAGCATAGACCTCAAAGAAATGCTAGCAGGTCTCGCAACTTTGAAGGTCTCACAACTTTGAAGGTCTCACAACTTTGAAGAAATAATTATTGCCTTTAAAACAATATAACAATCTTTCAATAAAGCATCCCTCACCGTTTGGCTATTCAATTTTTAAAATCCTATCATTGATCTGGCATTAGCTTTCTGATTTTGAGAAAGATTCAAGTTCTATGAGAATAAGAGCATCAATGAACTATTAAAGCAGTCAGACTGTCTATTCACAAGCATAAACATTTAACAATCCTCAGCAGTCCCATTTCTTTTGTGTTTATGGAATATACAATATCTGTCTGATTTCCTTTATGTTTATGGAACATACAATATCTGTCTGATTTTAAAAGAGAAAAAAAAATCTGTTTTAAGAAGAATCCTCAATGGAACTGACAAGACGGCGAGTGGGGTGGCCAAAATAAATACAATATGTACAAGTGAAAAAGTTGACATCAGGTATAGGCAGTCAAAACGAAGGCATTTAAAAATATGGAATAAATCTTATTTCTCTGAGTATACATAATTGAATACTAGTTGTATACTATTTTTGTATAATATCTTTTTTTTTTTTTTTGAGACAGGATCTCACTCTGTTGCCCAGGCTGGAGTACAGTGGCATGATCACAGCTCACTGCAACCTTGACCTCCCAGGCTCAAGTGACCCTCCCAGCTCAGCCTCCCAAGTAGATGGGACTACAGGTGTGCGCCCCCATGCCCAGGTAATAAAAAATTTTTTTGAAGAGTCAGGGTCTCACCATGTTGCCTAAGGTTTGTCTTGAAATCCTGGGCTCAAGTGGTCCTCCCACCTCAGCCTTCCAAAGTGCTGGGAGCCACCAGGTCTGACTCAGTGTGACAGAAATATCCGTAAATCAGGACATGTTATAATTTTCTAGGTAAGTGAAGATGTTAATTTTGAAGATAAAATAACCATAAATTTTATTTTTAATATTTAATATTACCCACTAATTAACATGTTAATACAAAATAGACTTTTTATTCTCATTTCAAATATAAAACTCTTAAAAACATTCAAACATCATGTTTTGAACAGTTCTCTCAGATTGTCAAATATAAAGATTATACCTTGTTTTATTTCCTTGCGCATTTTGGCACTCTCCTATTTTTAATAATTCTCTGTGTAATTGCAATCGTTCCATTTCTATAATTCTCAAGAGATCATCACGTGACTGTAACTCACTTTTTACCTCTGAGAGACCTGCTTCCATGGCCTGAATAAAAACATCAAAAAATTTCATGCTCATTTTTGGTTATCATAAAGTACAATGCATTTAAAAATATTTAACATCTATAAACCAGCCTAATTTTAAACAAACTGATATTTAGTCATTTGCTTGTTCTGTCTCATAGAATTCCATTCCTTCATTCATGTTTTCTTTTCTATTTGAGATGGAGTCTCACTCTGTTGCCCAGGCTGGAGTGCAGTGGCGCGATCTTGGCTCACTGCAACTGCCTCCCGGTTCAACCAATTCTCCTGCCTTAACCTCCTGAGTAGCTGGGATTAAAGGCTCGTGCCACCATGCCTGGCTAATTTTTGTATTTTCAGTAGAGATGGGGTTTCACCATGTTGGTCAGGCTGGTCTCGAACTCCTAACCTTGTGATTCGCCCGCCTTGGCCTCCCAAAGTGCTGGGATTACAGGCGTGAGCCACTGCGCCTGGCCTCCTTCATTCATTTTTTCTAACAAATATTTACTGAGTTTTTATTATGTGCTCTGGGGATACAGACACAGAACCTGTTCTCAGTGAGCTTACAATCAAGTGGCAAAGACAAAGAATAATCAAATCATCACACAAATATCACACTGAGTGTGAATATGAAAGAATGAAACATAAAAGTATGAATAAACAATGCATACAATTTTAATTAATGCAAATACTTTCAAATTATAAAAAGATAATAATCAAGAATAACCTAATGGCAAAGCTGGCCAACAAAATGAATTATAAACTGTGATTCAACCCTTGCCCAATGGCAGCTATTCTTTAGTCAGTAACTAGAAATACCAGCAATCCTCTGGGTTCAATATTTTATTTTGTTAGTAAGAGAAGCTTGAACTAGGTTAGCAGTTGTTGGCAAGGACCCATTGGAAGAGAGTAGAGGTAAAAGGAGTTGTGTCAGGTTCCTAAGAAGGTGGATAGAATGACCCTCAAAGCACCGTGGGAGAATTGCCTAATGCAAAAAGTAAGGCCCTCCTCTCTGTAACAGGAAGGAAGGAAGATGGAATGCAGACAAGCTTATGCATTTAGCTAAGGGGATATTAAGAGACTGGCTATCTCTTGGCTTCTATTTTCTCTGTGAAGTAAAAAGTAACATCATGTTCTAACAGTAGAAGGAGAAGTGTGCAGGGTATAGGAATGGTTTTTGAGAGTGGTGAAGAGTTTAAATGGCTTACAGTGGGAATGAAAGAATTAGCTACTTGGAGAAAAAAAGCTGGATTGCTGGGCAGTGTTGAGTGCCCATTTGAGGTTGGGGACCATGGCCTGTTGGGTGATTTTCTGCAGCAGTACTTGGCTATTCTCTAGGAGAGAGGAATGGAAGAGTCTTTTAATATCATCAGGTCCCTTCCACACAATTATACAAGGAAATTAATGTCTTTAAAAAATGCCTGACTTATGTCATCAAATCCATTGCCATTTTTACAGATGAGGAAATTGAATGCCAGACTCGATCCAAAGTTACACAACTCATAACTACCAGATTTTGGAAGAGGGAAATCCAGATCTTTTGACTCCTAGTCCAGTTAGAACATTCAGGATGAAAAAATTCCTTCCACTCAAAATAAGTTAAATAAACCTCTAGTGTATTGGTAAAGACAGGATGGGAGGTTCTACGGGCAAGGGTCTTCTCTGCTAGTAAAGGCTATAGGAAACACTATATTTTTAAAAATCATTTGTTCAATAATTCTTAATATATAGATATACTTAATATTCATTGAAATATAATCAATATTATTGAATTATTAATAATATTCATTGAAATATAATCCACATACCATAAATTTGCCCATTTAAAGTGTACAATCCAGCAGTTTTTAATTTAGTCACGAAGTTGAACATCACCAGTACTTTATTCCAGAGCATTTTCATGATCCCCAAAGGAAACCTCATACTCATCAACAGTCACTCCCCATTTTCCCCTTCCTCCAGCTCCTGGCAACCAGTAATCTATGTTCTATCTCTATGCAATTGTCTATTCTAGATGTTTCATACAAATGGCATCGGCCTTTTGTGACTGGCTTCTTTAATGTAGCATAATGCTTTCAAGGTTCATCCATGTTGTAGCATGTATCAGTGGTTGATTCCTGTTTATGGCTGAATAATGTTCCACTATGTGGATATACCACATTTTGTTTATCTATTCATCAGTTGATGGACATTTGGATTGTTTCTACTTTTCAACTATTATGAATAATGCTGTTATGAAAATTAATGTATAAGCTCTTATGTGGACATATGCTTTCTTATTTGTTAATTCTTATACAGAAGTTCACAAAGCCTAGAAGAATAATCATATAGAAGATATAGGATATAATGAGTTCCCAGATAATTTATTTTTACCAAACCTTAAATATATGCTGTTTTCCAGGAGGCCTGTGTTCAGTGAGGGGCATAGTAGCATTACTTTAGCCCCAGAACTTCCCGGCCACCTTGGAAATAAATATAAAAAGATTCAAACTGGTGACTTAATAGACTTGTTTGGATGAAGACTTGTTTGGATAAAGCCTGTTTTGAACAGTGGAGATTTTTCAGGCAAGATTAAACACTCCAATAATAAAAGAAATGCAAAACAATAGATTAGCAATCAGAAATACAAAGTGACTTAATATGAATATCGCCCATAACTTTGCCCAGTTGAAGAAGGCACTACGTGGGCTCCCTGGTTTGCAAATTTGCCACTAGGGAGCAATCAAATATGAAGTTGTATGTAGAAAAGTGCATCTGCTTTCACTTGGGGAAGGGGAGTCCACAAATGCTCTAACCTTAGGCCTATAAAATATAGTGTTGCCACAGGCTAGGGTTAGCTGAAACTCTGTAAAATATGGTAATAATACAATATATTTGTTTACTGTTATTAGAAAATAATATCTGTAAGAGTGAAATTTGGAGACATCATTGAGAGGAAAAAAGCTTATTCATGACCTAACTACACAGGTACAAGCATATATGTTAAAATTCAAACTTTTCATAATACAAATGAGTAATAGTGATTTGACATGTGAATAAATATGCAAAGTATTTTACTTATAAATGACAGCATGTAAATTGGCTGCAAAAGTACAAGAAAAATTTGAGGGCTTTCTTGATATTGATAAATCTAAAATTGTTTTTTGACATTGAATTCAAGATTAATACTAAATTAACATAAGAATTAGTGAATTGATTTAACTGAGATGTAGTTTTAAAATTAGTATGCTTCTGCATGAAAGTCAAATCAATTATTTGTGAATGTGGGTGCAAATATTGAGGAAAATGATTCTTTGGTACTTGACTCAGTTACTGGAACATTTTCAAGTTTGTTTGGAACAACTTAAGTATGTAAATCAACTTTTTTTAACTGTAAAATTGTATGGGATCTATACACAGATCAGGTACTTCAGATGAATACTTAGCATGTAATATGAGATATGTTGGAAGCATGAAATACACACCAGATTTTGAAGACTTAGTATGAAAAAAAGTAAAAATCTCAATAACTTTTTATATGTTGATTACATTTTAGAATGATAATATTTTGGATATATAGTGGATTAAACAAAATATATTGTTATGATATGTTAGTTTCACTCATTTTTCTTGACTTCTTTTAATTCGGCTAGTAGGAAAATTTAAATTATATTTGTGACTTACATTATATTACTACTGGACAATGTTGCTCTAGCACCTTAATGACACATTAACAAGCAAACAAAAAAAGGTTAACTTTTCTGTCATAGATACTAGAAAAATGCAGAGCAATCTATTTTTGTCATTAACTTCCCATGAAAAAATTGCACATTTAAAAGACATGTAGAGTGTAGCATAATGAATAAATATATGCAATGAAATTAATAAGCATACTGACACATTTCAAGGTTGTCAAAAGACAAATGAGATGTGATTCATGTGAAAACCGAGATGCATCTGGCATTAAAGTGTGCCATAAACAAAGAGAATTTTACATACAAGAAATGACAGTAATTCAGATGTAAATGGTTGTCTTTTTGCATTTATGTGTATGATGTGGAACACTGTCATGACAGTTTTGTGAAAAGGGAAGAGAAACTTCTTTCCAAATACATATATTGGTTATAGTATCAGTTACCTCTAATTATTCCCATTTGGTAAAATATAAATTTTGTAAAACATGTTTAAAGCCCATCTGTTTAGTTAGAGGTTTGCCTAATGGTTTGAGAAGAGCAGTGATTCTAAACCTTCAAATCAACTATCAAATATAAATAATTGATATATTTTCATTTAGATTTATCCTAAAGAAAAGAATGAAACGTGAGTAAAATTTGGAAATGAAACAGAAGGAAAGCTAAATTAATGCAATATATTCAGGATTTTTTCCTAAATAGATGAAAAATACTTAGTGTTTTCCTAAGAGTAGAAATCTTTTAGACATCTTAAAGTTTTTGAACCAAATTATTTTTCAAAATCTTTTCATTAGTTCTACAACAGATTTTGTTTTTCATAAAACATGGTCCAGAATAATTTGGTTTGATTTTTAATACATGTGATTCTTTTGTAAAATATAAAATGTAGATTCTTAGTTCAAATTTAATAATGGTCCTAGCTAGATCCAAGGATAACTAATTTTTTTTAAATGAACAAATATTTGTAAAAAAATAATATTGGTAAACTTCCTCATAGAAATCAGTATAAATATCAGTCACATTAATAGTTGTTATTAGCTGACCGGGTGCAGTGGCTCATGCCTGTAATCCCAGCACTTTGGGAGGCCAAGGCAGGTGGATCACAAGTTCAGGAGATCGAGATCATCCTGGCTAACATGGTGAAACCCCATCTCTACTAAAAATACAAAAAAAAAAAATAGCTGGGAGTGGTGGCAGGCGCCTGTAGTCCCAGCTACTAGACAGTCTGAGGCAGGAGAATGGGGTGAACCTGGGAGGCTGAGCTTGCAGTGAGTCGAGATTGCACCACTGCACTCCAGCCTGGGCGACAGAGCCAGACTCCGTCTCAAAAACAAAACAAAACAAAAAACCCAAAAAAACAGAGCAGGATGAAATTTCTCAATCAAGTGCTATCCACTAAAAATATAATGTGAGTCAGAAATGCAAGCCACACAGGTAGTTGTTATTAGCTACAGAAGACATCACAAAATGAAGTTAGAGAATTACTAGTGAAGAATATGAGAAAAATGACTTCCTTCAAAATTTAAAAAAGGGTTGATCAATTTTAGCACTATTGACATTTGGGACTGGGCAATTCTCTGTTGTAGGGTTGTCTTGTGCACTGTAGGGTGTTTAACAGCATCTCTGGCCTCTACCCACTAGATGCTGGTCACACTCCTTTCCTTGTTGTGGTAACCAAAAATGTATCCAGGCATTGCCAAATATCACGTGGGAGGAAAAATCACCCCAGTATAGAGCCACTAATTTAAATGAAAGTCATAAAAATTAGGCAATGAGTACTGCTGTTTTACAACCTTTAGTATAAGTAAAAAGACTTCACAATTATATTGATTTCTATGTGTAGCTGGATTTTAATTTTGTTAGTTATAGTCAGAAACATTAATAAATTATTAGGTACATTAATATATAAATACCATAAGAAAAAATCAAAATAGGTAACGTGGACTTTCCTTAGCCCAGGCAACCCACAGAGCCTTCCCAGGTGTGCATGTAAGCCCCAAGAAGTTTGTAGAAATCTTTGAGGAGTAGGGAAGAAGTGTGGTAAGTTACATCCTGTTGAACTTGGGTCAGAAGAGTAAGTTAATTAAATGATATCAGTAAATGATAGGGCAACCTTGGCCAGCAGCTGGTTTGATTCTTCTTACTTCCTGCTACACATCTGACTCCCAAGTTGCATGCACTCTCCCTCTCCTTGCTGCCAGGAGTGTGTCATTTTGATAACTGTGAGAAGCATAGGCTTATGGCATTTATTTGGAGGGAGAGTAGAGATGGTGATCCTAGCTAGGAATGTTATAATAATGTTCCTCAATGTACACTCTTTCCCTGTTTGCAGCATTTTTTTCTTTTAACAAGATTCTTCATTCTACTTCCTGGAAAAATATAAACAATAAAGTTCTGAGGAGGAGAAAGGTGGAGTTCATCAAGGAAAGCCTTATAGAGACAGTCAGTCATACTGCCAAGAAAGAGGTACAGAGGATCTTTTTTTCCCCAAAGAATACAGGTGTAAAAGTAGCCACTTCTATCCCACAAGTGAGCCAGAAACAAAAGTTGACTCTCAGCCTGAAAAAGAGGATGCTCTCGGATCCTGTAAATAGGCCCAAATAGAATTATTTTTGGGGATATTAAAAGGAACTGATGTTAGTGAAGAAGGTGAACCTCACTGAAGGGTAGAACCAGACTTGATAACTGGGGCTACTAGTGAAATATGTTTCAGGCAAACTAAATAGAACAGAGCAAAATAAGCCTGAGCAGAACATTGATTTGTATGGATCAAATCCAAAAAGACTTAAAGAAGAGACAAAGCAGGGAAAAACGGCAGATGGGAGGCAGGACTAACTTGCAGCTCCCACTTGGACAGACATAGCAGTGTCTGGAGAGACACATCATGAACTTTTGCTCCAAGAACTACTGTAGGAACATACCAGGAGGGCCAAGAGAATCCATCCCTAGGGAAAGTGGGAGAGCACCAAAACAAGGGAGCACCCCATGGGACAAAAGAGTGTGAACAACAGCGCTTGAGCCCCAGATCTTCCATCTGACATAGTCTACCCAAATGAGAAGGAACCAGAAAAACAATTCTGGTACTATGACAAAACAAGGTTCTTCAACAACCCCGAAAGATCACACTAGCTCACCAGCAATGGATCCAAAACAAGAAGAAATCTCTGAACTGCCAGAAAAAGAATTCAGAAGGTCAATTATTAACCTATTAAAGGAGGCACCAGAGAAAGGTGAATATCAACTTTAAGAAATCAAAAAAGAGAAATAGCATAAATAAAAAAAAATCACAACTTCTGGAAATGAAGGACACACTTAGAGAAATTCAGAAATACACTAGAAAGTCTCAGTAATAGAATTGGACAAGCAGAAGAAAGAACTTCAGAGCTTGAAAACAAGGCTTTCAAATTAACCCAATCTAACAAAGACAAAAAAGAATTAAAAAAAATGAACAAAGCCTCCAAGAAGTTTGGAATTATGTTAAGCAACCAAACCTAAGAATAATTAGTGTTCCTGAGGAAGAAGAGAAATCTAAATGTTTAGAAAACATATTTGAGGGAATAATTGAGGAAAACTTCCCTGGCCTTGCTAGAGACCCAGACATCCAAATACAAGAAGCTCAAAGAACGCCTGGGAAGTTCATCACAAAAAGATCATTGCCTACACACATAGTCATCAGGTGATCTAAAGTCAAGATAAAAGAAAGAATCTTAAGAGCTGTGAGGCAAAAGCATCAGGTAATCTATTAAAAAAAAACCTATCAGATTAACAGCAGATTTCCCAGCAGAAATCCTACAAGCTAAAAGGGATTGGGATCCTATCTTTAGCCTCCTTAAATGAAACAATTATCAGCTAAGAATTTTGTATCCAGTGAAACTAAGCTTCATAAATGAAGGAAAGATACAGTCTTTTTCAGACAAGCAAATGCTGAGAGAATTCACCACTACCAAGCCAACATTAAAAGGAGCTCTAAATCTTGAAAGAAATCCTCAAAATACACCAATATAGAACCTCCTTGAAGCATACATCTCACAGGACCTATAAAACCATAATGAAATGAAAAAAATAAGTATTCAGGCAACAACTAGCATGATGAATATAATAGTACTTCACTTCCAAATACTAACGTTGAATGTAAATGGCCTAAATGCTCCACTTAAAAGATACAGAATGGCAGAATGGATAAGAATTCACCAACCAAGTACCTGCTGTCTTCAAGAGACTCACCTGACACATAAGGACTCACATAAACTTAAGGTGAAGGGGCAGACAAAGATATTCCATGCAAATGGACGCCAAAAGCAAGCAGGAGCAGCTATTCTTACATCAGATAAAACAGACTTTAAAGCAACAACAGTTAAAAAAGGCAAAGAGGGACATTATATAATGATAAAAGGACTAGTCCAACAGGAAAATATCACAATCCTAAACATATATGCACCTAACACTGGAGCTCCCAAATTTATAAAACAATTACCACTAGACCTAAGAAATGAGATAGACAGCAACACAGTAATAGTGGGGGACTTCAATACTCCACTGACAGCACTAGACAGGTCATCAAGACAGAAAGTCAACCAAGAAACAATAGACTTAAATGATACCCTAGAACAAATGGAGCTAACAGATATTTACAGTCTATGCAACAACTGCAAACATATATTCTATTCATCAGCACATGGAACATTCTACAAGAAAGAACATACGATAGGCTACAAAACAAGTCTCAACATATTTAAGAAAATTGAAATTATAGCAAGTGCTCTCTCAGACCACAGTGGGATAAAATTGGAAATCAACTCCAAAAGGAACTCTCAAAACCATGCAAATACATGGAAATTAAATAACCTGCTCCCGAATGATCATTGGGTCAATAATGAAATCAAGATGGAAATTAAAAAATTCTTTGAACTGAATGATAATAGTGACACAACCTATCAAAACCTCTGGGATACAGCAAAAGCAGTACTAAGAGGAAAGTTCATAGCATTGAATGTCTACATCAAAAAGTCTGAAAGAACTCAAATAGCCAACCTAAGATCACACTTCAAGACACCAGAGAAACAAGAACAAACCAAATTCAAACCCAATAAAAGAAAAGAAATAACAAAGATCAGAGCAGAACTAAATGAAATTGAAACAAAAAAAAATTCAACAGATAATGAAACAAAAAAGATGGTTCTTTGAAAAGGTGAATGAAATCAATAGACCATTAGCAAGATTAACCAAGAAAAGAAGAGAGAAGATCCAAATAAGCTCAATTAGAAATGAAACAGGAGATATTCAAACCGATACTACTGGAATACAAAAGATCATTCAAGGCTACTATGAACACCTTTACATGCACGAAGTAGAAAACCTAGAAAAGATGGATAAATTCCTGGAAATATACAACCCTCCTAGAGTAAGCCCTCCTAGATTAAACCCTCCTAGATTAAACTCCTAGACGAAACAGAAACTCTGAAAAGAACGAGAGCAAGCAGGGAGATTGAAATAGTAATATAGGCCAGGTGTGGTGGCTCATGCCTGTAATGACAGTGCTTTGGCAGGCCAAGGGGGGCATTTGAGCTCAGGAGTTCGAGACCAGCCTGGCCAACACTAAAAAATACAAAAATTACCTGGGTGTGGTGGCAGGCACCTGTAATCCCAGCTCTCAGGAGGCTGAGGTAGAATTGCTTGAACCTGGGAGGCAGAGGTTGCAGTGAGTCGAAACTGCGCCACTGCACTCCAACCTGGGGAGCACAGCAAGACACTGTTTAAAAACAAAAAAAACAAAAAAAAACAGTAATATGAAAATTACCAACAAAAAAGTCCAGGACCAGACAGATTCACAGCTAAATTCTATCAAACATTCAAAGAAGAATTGGTACCAATTTTACTGACACTATTCTAAAAGATAGAGAAAGAGGGAATCCTCCCTTCAATCATTCTATGAAGCCAGTATCACCCTAATAGCAAAACCAGGAAAGGATATAAGAGAAAAAGAAAACTACAGACCAATATCCCTGATGAACATAGATGCAAAAACCCTGAACAAAATACTAGCTAACTGAATCCGACAGCATATCACAAAGATAATCCACCATGATCAAGTGGGTTTCATATGAGGGATGCAGGGATGATTTAACATATGCAAGTCAATAAATGCAATACACCTCATAAACAGAATTAAAAACAAAAATCACACAATCATCTCAATAGACACGGAAAAATAATTTGACAAAATCCAGCATCCCTTTATGATTAAAACGCTCAGCAAAATTGGCATGGAAAGGACATACCTTAAGGTAATAAAAGCCATCTATGACAAACCCACAGCCAACATTATATTGAATGGGGAAAAGTTGAAAGCATTCTCCCTGAGAACTGGAAGAAGACAAGGATGCCCACTCTCAGCACTTCTATTCAACATAGTACTGAAAGTCCTAGCCAAAGCAATCAGACAAGAGAAAGAAATAAAGGGCATCCAAATCAGTAAAAAAGAAGTCAAACTATCTCTGTTGACTGATGACATGAACATATACCTAGAAAACTCTAAAGATTCATCCAAAAAGCTCCTAGAACTGATAAATGAATTCAGTAAAGTTTCAGGATACAAAATCAATGTACACAAATCAGTAGCACTGCTATACACCAACAGTGACCAAGCTGAAAATCAAATAAAGACTCAACCTCTTTTACAATAGCGCAAAAAAAAAAAAAGAAAAAGAAATACTTAGGAATATATCTACCCAAGGAGGTGAAAGACCTCTACAAGGAAAACTACAAAACGCAGCTGAAAAAAATCACAGATGACACAAACAAATGGAAACACATCCCATGCTCATGGATGGGTAGAATCAATATTGTGAAAATGACCATACTCCCAAAATCAATCTTCAAATTCAATGAAATTCCCATCAAAATACCACCATAATTCTTCACTGAATTAGAAAAAAAATCTTAGAATTCATATGGAACCAAAAAAAAGAGCCTGCATAGCTAAAGCAAAACTAAGCAAAAAGAACAAATCTGGAGGCATCAAGTTACCAAATACCCTATATTATAATGCCATAGTCACCAAAACAGCATGGTACTGGTATAAAAATAGGCACAGAAACCAATGGAACACAATAGAGAATCCAGAAATAAACCCAAATACTTACAGCCAACTGATCTTTGACAAAGCAAACAAAAACATAAAGTCTGGAAAGAACACCCTGTTTAACAAATGGTGCTGGAATAATTGGCAAGCTACATGGAGAAGAATGAAGCTGGATCCTTATCTCTCACCTTATACAAAAATCAACTCAAGATGGATCAAAGACTTAAATCTAAGACCTAAACCATAAAGATTCTAGAAGATAACATTGGAAAAACCCTTCTAGACACTGGCATAGGCAAAGACTTCATGACCAAGAACCCAAAAGCAAATGCAACAAAAACAAAGATATATAGATGGGACCTAATTAAACGAAAGAGCTTCTACACAGCAAAATAAATAATCAGTAAACACATAACCCACAGAGTGGGAGAAAATCTTCACAAACTATGCATCTGACAAAGGACTAATATCCAGGATTGATAAGGAACTCAAACAAATCAGGAAGAAAAAAACAATCCCATCAAAAAGTGGGCTAAGGATATGAGTGACAATTCTCAAAAGAAGATATACAAATGGCCAACAGACATATGAAAAAATGCTCAACGTCACTAATGATCAGGGAAATGCAAATCAAAACTATAATGCAATACCACCTTACTCCTGCAAGAATGGCCATAATCAAAAAAATAATAGATGTTGGTATGGTTGTGGTGAAAAAGTAACACTTTTACCCTGCTGGTGGGAATGTAAACTATGGGAATGTAACCACTATGGAAAACAATGTGGAGATTCCTTAAAGAACTCAAAGTAGATCTACCATTTGATCCAGCAATCTAACTACTAGGTATTTACCCAGAGGAAAAGAAGTCATTATATGAAAAAGATACTTGCACACGCATGTTTACAGCAGCACAATTTGCAATTGCAAAAATATGGAACCAGCCCAAATGCCTATCAATCAATGAGTGGATAAAGAAAATGTGGCATATATATATATATAGGAATATTACACAGCCATAGAAAGAAACAAAATAATGGCATTCGCAGCAACCTGGATGGAATTAAAGACCATTATTCTAAGTGCAGTAACTCAGGAATGGAAAACGAAACATCATTTGGTTATTGCTCCTACTTATGTTCTCATTCATAAGTAGGAGCTAAGCTATTAGGCTTCAAAGGCATAAGAATGATGTTGGGGGACTCAGGGGAAAGGGTGGGGGGGTGAGGGATAAAATATCACAAATTGGGTACAGTGTACACTGTTCAGGTGATGGGTGCATCAAAATCTCAGAAATCACCAGTAAAGAACTTATTCATGTAACCAACCACCACCACCTGTTCCCCTGCCAAAAGAAGAAGGGACAAAGCAGAGAATGCTTTGGTTGGCACTGGATGACCCGAAGCCTAGAGGAGAATACTTGGGAAGTACCAAGAACAACAATTTTCTTATTTACTGAATGTGATTCTGATACAGATTCCAGCAGTACAAAGACAGCTGCAAAATGTAAATTTAGGTTGCCTTTAAATAGAAAGCATGACCAGTTGTCATATACTTAGGGAAGCAAAAGGCAGCAGCCTCTGAGAAGGAAAGACTCCATCACTGCATGACCCACAGTCATGCAAACACAGCTCAGACAGTCAGAGGTGGGCTGATGCTAAGCACTTAGAAGCCCCTAGGCACCCTCTAGAGCAGATGAATGAGTGAACCTCATTTATATTAGAATGAAGCCAGAGAACACCATGAATACCTTTGCTATTTCCAGACAATTTCTGGCTTCCTCTGCATTTAGTGTTTGTAGTTTAGCTTTCTTTATTGGTTTACATCTGTATTCTAACTTGTATTAGAATAAGACCTCCCTCCTTAAAGCTGGAGTTTGAGGTGGGGAATATGTATGTCTTAGAATTTCCTCTGAATGGGAGAGACTGGGAGCCTTGTATTCTGTCCCTTACCAAACATGGGGAAAGAGGAACATAGAATAGTAGATGCTGGCAGAGAAAGAAGTTAAAGGACTAACTCCCTATATAATCCCAAATATAATGTGGCAGGGTGGGGGAATGAGGAGTTGGCCCAGGACTAAGAAATGACCCTGGGAGTTTAAGTGGCAAAAGATCTTGGGGTGGTATATCTCAAGGAAATGAAATGGAAGTTCTCAGGCAGTGACCTTACCTCAATCATGTATGCTAGGTAGAGGAGGGAATAGAGTGGGGAAAAGATAAGGGCCAACTGTCATGGAGGAAGTGAAAGAAAGAGGCTGAATATTTGGAGGTGGGAGAAAAAACCTAAAATGAGAGATAAAAGAATGTCTCAAGTACTAATGAATAAGAAATACATATTTTGTAAAGAAATTGGTAATGACCAATTTTGATGAATGCTGTATAACCTTCCTAAAGATTGCAAGAAATAGACAAAAAAGAAAAAAACATTATTGAGTTAAGAAAAAAATTAATGCTTGTTAAACCATCAATCATATTTGTCAATGTGAAAGTTACCTAAAAATAAATTCTAGGTTACTGTTTGATAAATGATTATGATAAGATTACCAGTGATAAATCACTGGAGTCACCTCCATAGCTCTCACTGAGGTTACTAAACTGTTGAACCCTTCATGATTTCCTGTATCTTTAACCCAGGATTCTTCTGAATCAGAGAGACACGGGGTAAGAGAAAATAGTGGGGGAAGAGGGTAGTACATGGCTAAAGGCATAGAGGTCCTTAAGTGACCACTGTTATATTGCACAGGTAATACATTATTATTATTATGCCACTGCAGAACCAAAGTGCACTCTAAGTGTGGTAACATACTTATGGGATTATTGAATCTACGCATCAAATGCGAATTACTAAGAGGAAATATGAATGGAATCTTCACATATATTAATAATAGAAAACTACCATTCTAATCCCTATATCTGTTGAGTTACCATTTATACAAGTCATGGACAATATTAGTTGAAAAACAAAAAATTAATCTTCACCTGGCACTGTCTTTGGTACATTTTCAGCTCTTGCAAGAGCTTCTGATTTTCATCTTGTAATTTATTCCTGCTTAGTGCTATCTCACTTACAGCTGATTTCAGTTTTTCAATAATGAACTCATCTCTTTCATTGATTTCACAATTGGAATCTGGGTCACACATCAAACGAGGAATTTCAGAGCTGCTGTCTTCTAAGCACTGTTTTTTACCATTTAGTTGAGTTTGGTAACTTTGTGCCTGTTTCTGAAAAATATAAAACTGTGTAACTCAAATGAAGAATGTCATATTTAAGCTTACATTAAGTTCAAGAATGATAGAAAAGAATTAGTAGGAATATCTTTAAATATGTTACTACATAATGAAAGTTGGGTCTTTGTAATTCAGTCTTGTATTTGTTTTAAAATTTCAATTTCAGATGGCATAAAGAGAAAATATATTTGTATAACCTCAGAGCAAAGATGTAGAGAAGGAGGTAAGTGGTAGTAAAGCCACATTAAGCAAGAAAAAAATCTAGAAGGTGTAAAAAGAAAATTATGTATTCAATTATACAACGGTTGAAAAAAGTCTATAACCAAAATAAATAAAAACAAACAATTTGATTGTAGGGGAAAAGTTGTCAGTGCATGTAACAGAGTTAATAATTCCTAGTGTACAAACCCTTCTACACCTCAATAAGAAAAGGGCAAACAATGCAAAAGTAAAATGGGCAAAGTTTATGAATAGGCAATTCACAGAAAGACCTGAGAAAGGCTAAAAAGTATATGAGGAGATGCTCCGTCTTACAAGTAGCCAGGGAAATACAAAGTAAAGCAAGCAATCTTAAACTCTCTGAGTGCCTTGCCTGTAGACATACAAAAGCATATGCTATTTAATGACACAATAACAATGGAATTTTAAATAGCTCCATCCTTTGAGACATGTAGACTAAATTCACCATTAACAGATATTCTATGCACTTGTGACTGTACCCACCTTTGGACCTACTCTGGTTATTTATTCTAAGTTGGCATGTCTGTTTGTAAATAGATTACATGCTGAATGGTAAAGATACCAATATCTAACTTCTGCTTTTGATTTAGAGAATAATATTAGATAACTTACCTGAAACTGATTACACTTCTCAGATAATAATTTTTGTTGAGCATCTAAAGAAATCAGATGAGTCTGATATAATATCTCTTGCTTGTCCCATTCTCTTGACTTTGCTCTAAATTCCTTTTAAAAAGTGGGGAGACAAACATATTGAAAAATATTATTCATTTTAAAGTACAACGAATAAGACTTCTTTCATTTGTACATCTTCATTCTGAGAAAAAAAAAGTAGATCTATTCTTTACCTATTAGGGAATACAAACAAAAGAAAAGGTGTCAAATCATTCATTTTGGATTTTTTACCATCTCTAATTTTTGCTAGGAAAATACAGAATTTGTCACTTATTGTTAAAAATGTAAAAAGACTCTCTTATAACAAATACTTATTACTAATGAGGGAATTTCAAACAACTTTTTTTTTGCATTAGCCACTACTTTCTTTCTATTTCTTGACATGAAATATTTTTTCCTTCATTCGCTTAGTTGCCAAATTTGTTTTTTTTTTTTTAGAGGGTGGGGCTTGGACTTATTTAGTGACTATTAAGGGTTGAATGTTTGTGTCTCCCACAACAAATGCATATGTCAAGCCTAAACCCCAATGTGACAGCATTATGAAATGGGGCCTTTGGGAGGTAATTAAGTCATGAGAGTGAAGCTCTCATGAACGGAATAAGTGCCCTTATAAGAAGAGCTATGAGAGATTTTTTTTCCTCTCTCTTTCTTTCTCCCTGCCATCTGAGGATACAAAGAGCAGACAGCTGTCTGTGAACCAGGAGAAGGGCCCTCACCAGAATCTGACTATACTGGGGGATATGGTTTGGCTCTGTGTCCCCATCCAAATCTCACATTGAATTGTGATCCTGAGTGTGTGTGTGTGTGTTGGGGGGTGCCTGGAGGGCATGGGGGTGGTTTCTTTTTTTTCTTTTTTTTGAGATGGAGTCTCGCTCTGTTGTTCAGGCTGGAGTGCAGTGGCATGATCTTGGCTCACTGCAAACTCCACCTCCCAGGTTCAAGCGATTCTCCTGCTTCAGCCTCCTGAGTAGCTGGGATTACAGTCACGTGCCACTACACCCGGATAATTTTTTGTATTTTTAGTAGAGACAGCATTTCACCATGTTGGTCAGGCTGGTCTCAAACTCCTGACCTCATGATCCGCCTGCCTCAGTCTCCCAAAGTGCTGGGATTACAGGTGTGAGCCACTGCGCCCGTCCTGGTGGTTTCTAGTAGTTTAGCACCATCTCCTTAGTGCTGTCTCTTGATAGAGTTCTCATGAGATCTGGTTGTTTGAAAGTGTGTAGCATTTCCCCCTTTTCTCTCTCTCTCTTTCTCTCCTGTTGGCCACGTGACGACATCCCTTGCTTCCCCTTTGCCTTCTGCCATGATTGTAAGTTTTCCAAGGCCTCCCCAACCATGCCTCCTGTACAACCTGTGGAACTGTGAGTCAATTAAACTGCTTTTCTTCATAAATTACCCAGTCTCAGGTAGTTCATTATAGCAGTGTGAGAATGGATTAATACACAGGCACTCTGATTTTGGACAACCAGCCTCCAGAACTGTGAAAAGTAAATGTCTGTTGTTTAAGCCACCCAGTCTATGGTATTTAGTTATAGCAGCCTGAACTAACTAAGACAGTGACTTTACCCCTTGTGGCCATGGCCAGGCCTCATTTAGGTAGTACCAATTGGTATACCTGGGAAAGAAATGGCAGAAGTAGGTTGATAAAGCAGGATCAGTTCTTCAAGTTTTTGCTCAAGTAGTGCAGTTATACAGCATGATTATCTGTTCACATCTTAATAACATGAGCAAAGGATATAGCTCTGGGGATGCCAAAGAAGACATCGCTGCTTCTCCATTTAACCTAGGGCTGACCATTTATATCCTATCTTTCTGTCCAGGCTTTAAACAACTTGAGGGTAAGGGCTCTTTATTACTTTTGTACCATTCACAGTGCCTGACAAAGTGCCAGGTGCCACTTATATTACATGAATGTACAAACAAAAACGTGGTACAGTATTAGCATTTCCTAGAATTTAAACATTCTCAAAAAATTTTGTAAAGAAAACAACATGGTTGGAAACAAACTCTATAGCTACTAAGTCCATGGCTATATATTATTGCATATAGAAACATGGCATGAATGTAGTGATGTTTTCAACCCTTAATTCAGTAATATTTATTGAGCAGTTAATGTCCACCAGGTTCTGTGGAAAGAAGAAAATCTGGAACTATTTCATAATTTAAAAAAATTTTTTGAAAGAAAAAATCAAGGAATATACAATAAAGTAGGGAAATGTATACACAAACAAGTAATTTTACAATGTGTCAGTATGTTAAGTACAGTAATGCTGGCACATAAAAGCCATGCAGAGGATATTATGATTATCTTCACTATTTCCCATAATATATCAAATTGGAACAGTTCATTATAGTCAGAGTGGTTACTATTGTTTTGAAGATGGCTGAAATGACTGGATTGGCAATGCTGGAAAACAAATGCTAATTTAGAGAATGAAAACTTTATTTTGTTAAAATGAGAAGAACATGGCATTTCATATTTTCTATACAGAAATAATTTTAAAGAACATTTAAGGAAATTTCAGTTTTTAAAATCCATAAGTGCCTAAACAATCAGTGAAGGAAGGCTATAAATTAGGAAGTTTTTACAGTAATGAAAGGTGGGTGACCTGATATTAAGTGATGATGTTAAGGTTGAAGAAGAAATACGGAAAGACCTTCCATATATAACAGTAGCTCATGATAAACAGACTATATTTACTATGATAAATGGAGATAATACATTTAAAGTTATTAACTTCTATTCTGACATTCAACATACAAAAATTAGGTACCTAAAAACAGGATCTTTAGCAATAACAGCAAATTTATAAAACTAGGTTCTAGTAGAAAATAGCTAACATTTCAAATTAATGCAATCTAGATTTAAAAAATTTCTGTTTATTTTTAACTTAAAAAGGAATCTTTGGAGTTAGAAGTCAAATTTTGGGCAAGGTTGACTTAAGCTGTTTGTATGTTTTAGATAATACAAATATTTAGCATTTCTTACCCATTAACCTCAATCTTGAAAATAAATATTCCCCAGGATGTTTTGGAGGCAGAAGCATTAACCTCAACTTCTTACAAATACTACAACAGGTAGATGCGCGGCCAAGAGTAGCTAGAAATGTGTGTCACAAACATATCAGCAGGTGCTTATGACAATCCTGGCTTCCTTATTCTTGTCAGATGTACTGGTTTCACAACTAGTGAGTCAGCGCAATATATGCAATAGTATGGAACCATGCAGGGACCTAGAGAGCTTCATAAGGGTTTTTATAGAGACTGGAGTTGTCACGGTAGGCTTCAGAGGGTCTGTAGACTTGCCTGGACCTCCAACAGTAAGTTCTTCATGGCTGGAAAAGTTTTTCTGGATCTTTAACGTTCAGAGTGGATCAGGGTCATTAAAATTAGTTTCTCTTGATGGCTGTATTATTAGATGTTTTAAAAAGCCCTCTAATAAATATTGGAGATGGTCTTTAGTGATTACTATATGTTGGAGACCTTCACCTGTAAAACGGTTTTAACTTTTTATTATGAAGATTTTCATACATAGAGAGTAAAACCTTCATGTACCCTTCACCCAGTTTAACTACCATCAACTTAGTCCGTCTTTACTTCTCCTATCTCTCCACCCTTTTTTTGTTGGTATATTTTAAGGTGACTTCTAGACCTCCTGTGTTTTCATCCCTGAACGCTTCAGTGTGCATCTAAATTTTTTGCACCATAACAACAATGTTACATATAAGGTATTTTAAACCCCATTTACTGATGACAACATGGAATCTTGGTAAGGCAAACAACTTGCCTAAACGTCACAGGGCAAACACATGAGTCAGGCAAGACCCGTTTTCAGTTATCAGTGATCATGTTCTTTGACTACCACATGTGGTACACTGCTACTACTATACTTCTATTAAACGCCTCAAAGATAAAACAGGTTTACCTGCAGACTAAAACTGGAAGAGGCAATCTCTTACACATTAATTTATCAGATGGCTATAAGTAAAAATAGGTACATGAAGTGTTTTTATAATTATTTCAAGTTAAACTGTATATCTGCATAGAGTCTTTAAAAACTTTTGTGTAAGTACAAACATATCAAAACATTTTGCTACTAATTTCCACTATAATTTCATTACATATATATAATGTAAGTATTTAGTTTCCTAAATGTAAAATGTGCATACACAAAGTACTTGATACTAACTTAAGGCTTTTTTTGGTCTGAAAAATTTTTATTAATGTAGTTCTCCCACAAAAGCCCATGAAAAGTCAGACGAATGGAAAATTAGTGACTCAATCTCTTCATTTTCAGTGAAAGCACATGTATATTACAGTGCACATCTATCGGCATCTTCCATGAGATCAGGATATTTCTGAAGCCCGTCTGGTTATACCACTGCAAGAGCCTGGGAGTACAACATAGTGCATTTTCCTAGAGGGCCAACTTACTTAGTGATGGTAAGTTTGTTTTTTTAAAAAACTATATATTATTCAGAAGCATGTAAAATGTGCTGGACTTTTAAAGATTACAATTTAGGACTTCCTGCAAAGTTCTTATAATAAGCCGATTTTAGGGCTGTGATCCCAGATTTAATTTTTTTCTGCTCTTTAAGATATTTTAAAGTAGAAGGACTTTTTAATTAAAGAATAAGATGAAAAAGTGCTGGCGAGGGGAGGGATGCTGGGGTTTAGGGCTTGAGAAAAATGAAAGAAATTAAGTGGGATAACATAAGGGTCAACTTGAAGTCAATTAAAAAATAATAATTGGGCAGTACTGAGAATCCAGGTAAAAGTAGATGATAGGAATTTATAGTGTAATCTTTCTGCTGTTCCATGACTTGTAGGAGGAATGCTCAAGAACACAGGGAAGAAAAATAGCTGGTTTGTTTTTTCCAAGGTTGGAAAACGAAGAAGATAAGAATAAGTGCATCAACGACACAGTGAATTTTTAAAGTTTTTTGTTTTTAATTTTTGTGGGTACATAGTAGATATATATAGTTATGAGGACATAGTGAATTTTTTTTAGAGACTAAAATTTTAGAAATTCTGAGTGCTATGGGGCAATTGAATTGGAGTGACACTATGCCTTTAAAGAAAAAAAAAACATGAAACTTCAAGCCCTGTTTTAAAAACTGTGATGAGGCTTCATTGGGATTTAAGTACCTAATAGCTAAATGGCCATTAAAAGATTTATTAGATATTCACTTTAACTGACCCCAGGGGTGTCCTTCAATTTTACTCAACAGCTGCAGTTTCTTTTGACTTTTTTGGCTCTTTTTTTTTTTCTCTCCCAAAATGCTGATATGTAGAAAAGATGTATACATCAAAGTGATGTTTTAATTCACTAAGTGCCTGAAGGGAAGGTGCACTAAGAAAATATATTCAGTGAGAAGTTAGTTTGTAATAGTGTTTATTACCACAACTGAAGACACCATTGTGGACACTAGAGACAAATAGCCCACAACAATAGGAATCAATCTTTAATACACATGAAGAAACTAAGATAATATATCTCACCTCTAATTTCTGGTTCAAATTGCTCAGTTCAAAGGGTATTTCTTCTTTAAGGTGTGGTAATTCTTCTCGTGGAACTTTGTTTTGTTTCATCTGATGTAATCTCAGTTTTTCAAAGTTATTTGTTAGTTTGGAAAACTGTAAATCACAGAAAATGTTAACATTTTACTATTACCAATTATTTCTAACCTAATTTCACTATATCTCTTTTCCTGTGTACCTCTTTGAAAATTTAAGTCATGATTAGAAAGTGCAGTAAAGCTTAAATGTTTCAATTAGTGAAGACAGAACCAGTTATTAAAACTAAAACTTTGACTATGATGTGTCTTAACATGGCTGTCTTTTGATTTATCGTGTTTGAAGTTCACTCAGCTTTTCAATCTGTAGGTTTACTTTTTTTTTTTTTTTTGCTAAGTTTTGTAACTTTTCAGCCATTATTTCTTTGAATGCTTTTTCACCCTCCCCGTCTTTCTCCTCTCCTTCTGGGTTCTCTGATGATATAAATTTTAAATTGCTTGTTATCATACTACATGTTCCCAAGGTTCATTTTCTTTTACTCTTTCTCTCTGTTGTTCAGATTGGATAATTTCTATTGTATTATATTCAAGCTGATTCTTTTCCCTCTGTCCTCCTCATTCTGTCTTAAGTCCATCCATTGAGTTTTTAAATTTGGTTATTATACTTTTCAGTTATAAAATTTCTAATTGGTTCTTTATATTATTTATTTACTAAAGCTTTATAATTTTTCATTTATTTCAAGCCATATTTGTAATAGTTCATGGAAGTATTTTTATAACAGCTGCTTTAAAATCAGATAATTCTAACGTGTGTCATCGTGGCCTCGGCATCTGTTGAGTGTCTTTTCTTATTCAAGTTGAGATCTTCTTGGTTCTTTCTATAATGAATGATTTTTATTGATACCTGGACATTTTTGTGTATTGCATTTTGAGACTCTGGATTTTATTCAAATATCGTGTTTTAGCAGTCCTCCTCTGAAAATTTCTAGAAGGGAAAATGGAGTGCCACTTTATTACTGCCAGGGGATAGTGGATGTCCAGGTCTTCACTTGGCTTCAGTTGGTATCCAACGGGAGGTGCTCCTTATTATTGCTGATTGGAAGTGGGAGTTCAGGCTCCCCACTAGTCTTTCACTAATACACTTTGATTGAAGGGGCATGGGTGCCTTGTAACTCTTCTCACACGGCCTTTAGTGATACTATAGTGGGGTTGGGTGAACTTGTCACCACTAAGCAGTGGTGACTCCTCAACAGCCTTCCTATGATACCACCCAAGAGTAGACAGGGAGAGGTGCCTCCTTACCACCAGGTAGGTGTAGAAGTCCAAGCTCTCCACTGTCACAATGGGTTGATGAGGGCCTTGTTAATGTCTAGTGAGGATGAAAGTCTTGGCTCTCCAGTCTTCTCAGACATTACCCAGGAAAGAGGGCCAGGGTTACCTTGTTACAGCTTAGTGAAGGCAGAAATCTAGGTTTTTCTACTAAGCCTTTGTAGGCGGCAGTGGGGCTGTAGTTTTTTTTTTTTTTTTTTTTTTGTCTTTTTTTCTGTTTTATTAGGCTAGAGTAGAGAAGTTGTTGTCTAAAAGTGTATTATCTTGCTAGGCTGTCTCTCTTCTGGTCTTTTGGCTGGAGAGAGCAGACTTTCCCTGGGGCACTTTTTGTTTGTTTGCACCCATTGGCATAACTGGTTTGCCAGCTTCTGTTACTCAGTCTGAGATATATGAGGCAAAAACAAATCCTAGGGAACTCACTATTGTGACATTCTTGAGTCCCAAGGTCCTTAGCCAATCTGTCTCTTCTCTCCACTTCTCAGAGTCTTATGTTGTATTATAAATGATGTCCAATTTAGTGGGAGGATAGGGAAGAGTATATCTATTCCAGAAGCAAAAGCCTCAAATGTATGTATTTAAAATTATAGTTTTATAATGGTTAGAAGGAAAAAAATAACTCCTTTTTAAAAGGAAAGCAATTTCTAAAAGGAAGCTTTGACAGAGTTGAGTTATTCAAGGCAGAGTGTGGTAAAGTGTATCCTTAAGATGTTTCAGGAAAATGAAATTGTAAATAAACCAGAAATTTCAAAGGAGGAAGCTGTAGAGTGAGCTGGCAGCAACAAAAGTGTGTTAGCCACAAGATACCATTTTCTGCTTAGAAAAACAGCATATTACTAGCTTTATGCAAACCAAATCAAGTACATAGTACTTTTCTTTTTCTCTCTTTTCCCCTACTTTCCTCCTTCCTTCTCTTTTGCTCTCCTTTCCTTTCTTCCTCTTTTTCTTTTAACTAGAGAAAAAGAGAAGCAGAAAACTGCAGCGAAAATAGGTGGCTCTCAATAATAATGTAGCACTCCCAGTGTATTCCATGAAACCCCTGTTTACAGTGGTATTAGAAGGTTTTAGCTTAAAAAAAGAGAAGAGGCGGGGCACGGTGGCTCACGCCTGTAATCCCAGCACTTTGGGAGGCTGAGGCGGGCACATCATCTGAGGTCAGGAGTTCAAGACCAGACAGGCCAACAAGGCGAAACACCATATCTATTAAAAATACAAAAATTAGCTGGGTGTGGCAGTGCACACCTGTAATCCCAGCTACTTGGAGGCTGAGGCACGAGAATCACTTGAACCAGGGTGGCGGAGTTTGCGGTGAGCCGAGATCATGCCACTGCACTCCAGCCTGGGCGACAGAGCAAGACTCTGTCTCAATTAAATAAACAAATAAACAAACAAAAAGAAGAGCTCCATTGTCCAATATCTTTGGAACATGATGGATTGGAAAGGCTAAATCAATTTGTTTAAGGCAGGACTTCTTACGGCCTGTAATATGCTAATGTGTACTCTTAATCTCCAGGAGGGGAGGAGTCTTAACTTGGCCAGCATTAGCTTAAACAGCATTTCCTAAACTCACAGTGTTTTCCACAGAACAAATTTTTATGAAGTTACCATAAAGATATTTTTTGGTTAGCACTGAAAACCAGCCATCAGCCAAATAATAAAATAGAACTGCAAAGCATCAAATGGCAAGGATTTATATATTAAATGACTGCTTGGCGCCTGTAAACAAAGCCAAGAACTTTTTACCAAGAGGAAAATGTACCCAAACAGAAATGAAAGATTTGGAAAGCAGTGACTGAACTGGTTAAATACAACTTAGAGATAGCACCTAACTTTCTAGATTTCTGAATTGTTTTCAAACCTACTACAGATTGTGATCTCTTTATTTATATTGACCAATATGTAATGATTTAATGTTTATGTTGTTGTTTTAGAGCCTTATCTTCACAGAAAAATAAAGGTTGAGTTGACTTACATGCTAAATGCTCAGAGTCTACACTAGTAAAAACCATATATAATTTCATAACTCAAGCTACCATATAGTGGCAGTTACTTGAACTATAGGCAAAATGTCTAGGTAGACTAAGAACTAGTCTTGTAAAATCATCTGTTAAGTGGCATCAAATGTTTCATATTTCAATCTTAATGGCTTAATTACCTCCTTAAAAGGTATTTAAAAAGGTTCAGTAACTACTTTAGGCTCCTTTAACTAAATTATCATATGTGAAATATTTGTACTCCAAAAAAAGTTGGTTGTTAAGAAAAATTTCATAATCAAACCATACTTCCCATTGATTCATTCACTAAGTTAAGCAAAGATATAGCATTTACTACATTTGACATACTCAAATGATTATTACCCTATGTGCTATCTGTGGTAAAGAAGGCATTTTTCTTGCCTTCTTTGTGTGAAGATACAGGGATAAGTGAAAAAGAAATCTGTATCCTTCTCAATACGTATGCAGAAGCACTATCATGTAAGAAACAGTCCTACCAGTAACAAGGTAATAAAGACCAGTTTTATTATTTCAATTATCTATTTCATAATAGCAAACTTCCATATTTTAAATTATCACAGAATGGAGAACATCTTTATTAGATAGTAATAACCACAAAAAATAATTTTGTTGTTGCTCACAAAATTATTTTGTGTTAGCTAATTATCATTTAATTCATCAACAAGTCTCTTGAGAAATAGAAAGCCATTTGTCTAGTACTGTGCTAACAGAGGTACAGAAAACATAGCAAGCCAACAATCTAGAAAGAGACGGAATCAATGCATATAAAACAGGGAAAGACATGACCAAGCTTATAATTAAAATACAATACATTTGTTTATACTAAAAACAATTAGTTTAAAATTAACACGACTCTATAGGTCAAAAATACATCAAAATGTGTGATATTAAATTATAATAAGTTTTCTTACTTGAGCCTTTAGGCTTTGTAGTTGTCCTTCATAATTCTGAGTCATTGCTAAATTACATTTTTCCAGACTGTCCAATTTCTGTCGAAGTAACCCTACCTGCATGAAGAATAAAATTTAATTTTGCTTTTTCTAAATTTTGCCTGACAAAATCAGAAAATGTGCAAAAGAGAAGAACAATTCAAATAAAATGGCTGTACCAAACCAAGAGTAAATATTTGTACTGCACTTCTTAAAATAGCTATCAATAATTAAATTCACAAAAACCAAACATTGCTAGCACTATTCCACGAGGTACACATTAGGACAGTACGGATGTTTAACAAAAGATCCTTTCATCATCACATTTAAAATTCAGTGTTAGAATTTACTTTGCATTATCCTTTTGGGAGGCTAAGTCATCATTACTCAGGCAAAACCTCTACCAATATAATTCAGCTTTTTTTTTTCTCCATTACCTTCAAGAGGATCTCTGTCTTAGTGGTATTATGAAATAATTGTTACATTTTTATAACAACTAAAACATTAAAAAGAAAAAGAAAATTGTCTAAGAGCAGTTCCTAAGGATTTGGCTTATATAATTTGTCTGTTTAAAAGGCAGATGAGACACTTGTTTACATATCTGTGTTGATATACATATAAGAGCTAGAAGAAGAAGAATGCATATGCCATATCTGATGACCTACCTCTACTGTGAAGGAAAACTAGATGCCAATAACTAAGTTACCTATGCCAAACAGTAATATAGTTAACTATGCTAAAAAACTAAGTTCCACTGAGAAGTCAATAAAGGTAGAAAAATGGCTGATGAACAAGTTAACTAATGATGTTTTGTTACAGTATATAACTAGCAAACATTTCTCTTAAACATTTCTTTTTCCAAAAGAAAAATTCACAGACACAAAGTCCACATCAAATAAAGCATATGGTTTTCCTGAACTCCTTCGCAGGCCAGAGAGCACTCATATATTCTTCTATGACCACCAGCTTGGCAGTGAGCAGCCTAGAGGGACTAAGGGAACTCCTCTTAAGTGGGTGTCCCGGGTATATACACACCCCTTTACCAAACACTTTTCTCCTTTGTCCTATTATCAATTCTTGACATTTTACTTCTATTTTTTCCAGCATATTCAAAGAAGCAAATGTTACTGAACTCTGCCTTGTCCACAATTTTGATGACTACTTCTTTGTTTCTACAGCAGCAAAAGTACTTACATCTTTACTTGCAAACAATGTTTTACATATATATTAAATATTTGCTTACTTTTACAGATGGCATTGACACTATATATCTGTCTCTACCAGCAAACATCTATGGATTTAGGTTCTGATTGTCACTCATTTGATATAATACATTTAGCCTATAATTTGCTGACAGAATTTCAAGCAATAAATGCTGTTGCTGATGCCTGATAAAAAGTATGTACAATAAAAACATATTCTGATAGAATACTATATATAACAGTCTGATGAATTAGCAATTTGTCAACATATATATTAAGTTACCTCTTGACCTTTCTGATCCAAACAAGTTTGTGCATTTGCCAATTCTTGATCCCGAAGATCTAATTGTGTCTCCAAAGCCCGCACCTTTCTTTCCCAATCCATTTCTTTGTTGCTTACCATGATGGCAATTTGTTCCATTAATTCCTGAAGCTCAGCCTCACAAGGAGAAGTTCTGGCAATTGTAGGAAAGTAAAATACATTTTAAAGTAGTGAAATGTGAGGGCAAAGAAAATTATTACATTGCTCTGCATAGCTTGAACATTATTTCCTGAAATTGTTCAATTATTTAAATGGGAATAAGTTCAAAAGCTGAAGGTTAATTTTTAAAATCAATAAAGCCAATTTCAGAGTTAACAGTGTATATATACTTAATTTTTTAAAATAACATTTTTTAGAGTAGGCTAATTCTAAGGAATATGCTAATTAGGAAAAATTATAAGACTTAGCTTCAGGATCAATGCTCTTCCATATAGGCATACATATACCTATGTCTATCATAACTTCAGAAGATTTGACAGAAGCAAACTGGGATATCATTCGTGTCTGTTAAGGACAGAAGAGCAAGCCTGGGCTAGGCAGGACCAGATTCAAGGGTACCAACTGGGCTATAGTACGGCTCCTCAAGGAGACGAATTTGGCATGATATGGCTGGTGTCTGTTTCTAAGGAATTTGATCAGGCAGTGATATGGTTTGGCTGTGTCCCCACCAAAATCTCAACTTGAGTTGTATCTCCCAGAATTCCCACGTGTTACAGGAGGAAACTAGGGGGAGGTAACTGGATCATGGGGGCCAGTCTTTCCTGTGCTATTCTCATGATAGTGACTAAGTCTCACGAGATCTGATGAGTTTATCAGGGGTTTCTGCTTTTGCTTCTTCCTCATTTTCTCTTGCCTCTATCAAGTAAAAGTGCTTTTTGGCTCCCCCCATGATTCTGAGGCCTTCCCAGCCATGTGGAACTGTAAGTCCAATTAAACCTCTTTTTCCTCCCAATCTCAGGTATGTCTTTGTTAGCAGTGTGAAAACAGACTAATACAGTAAATTGGTACCAGTAGAGTGGGGCGTTGCTGAAAAGATAACCGAAAATGTGGAAGCAACTTCAGAACTGGGTAACAGGCAGAGGTTGGAACAGTTTAGAGGGCTCAGAAGAAGACAGAAAAATGTGGGAAATTTTGGAACCTCCTAGAGACTTGTGAATGGCTTTGACAAAAATGCTGATAGTGATATGAACAATAAGGTCCAGGCTGAGGTGGTCCCAGATGGAGATGAGGAACTTGTTGGGAACTGGAGTAAAGGTGACTCTTGTTATGTTTTATCAAAGAGACTGGAGGCATTTTGCCTCTGACCTAGAGATTTGTGGAACTTTGAACTTGAGAGAGATGATTTAGGGTATCTGGCAGAAGAAATTTCTAAGCAGCAAAGCATTCAAGAGGTGACTTGGGTGCTGTTAAAGGCATTCAGTTTTAAAAGTGAAACAGAGCATAAAAGTTCAGAAAATTTGCTGCCTGATGGTGAAGTAGAAAAGAAAAACCCATTTTTTGAGGGGAAATTCAAACCAGCTGCAGAAATTTGCATAAGTAGCAAGGAGCCTAATGTTAATCCCCAAGACCATGGGGAAAATGTCCTCAGGATTTGTCAGAGACCTTCACAGCAGCCCCTCTCATCACAGGCCCAGAGGCCCAGGAGGAAAAAGTGGTTTCCTGGGCCAGGGCCAGGGTCCCTGTGCTGTGTGCAGCCTAGGGACTTGGTGCCCTGTGTTCCAACTGCTCCAGCCATGGCTGAAAGGGGCCAATGTAGAGGTTGGGCTGTGGCTTCAGAGGGTAGAAGCCCCAAGTATTGGCAGCTTTCACATGGTGTTGAGCCTCCAGGTGCACAGAAGTCAAGAATTGAGGTTTGGGAACCTCTGCCTAGATTTCAGAAGATATATGGAAATACCTGGATGCCCAGGCAGAAGTTTGCTTCAGGGCGGGGCCCTCATGGAGAACCTCTGCTAGGGCAGGGCAGAAGGAAAATGTGGGGTGGGAGCACCCACACAGAGTCCCTACTGGGGCACTGCCTACTGGGGCTGTGAGAAGAGGCCACTGTCCTCCAGACCCCAGAATGGTAGATCCAATGACAACTTGCACTGTGCACCTGGAAAAGCCACAGACACTCAATGCCAGCCTATGAAAGCAGCCTGGAGGGAGGCTGTGCCCTGCAAAGCCACAGGGGCAGAGCTCCCCAAGACCATGGGAACCTGCCTTTTGTATCAGCATGACCTGGATGTGAGACCTGAAGTCAAAGGAGATCATTTTGGAGCTTTAAGATTTGACTGCCTTGCTGGATTTCAAATATGCACGGGGCCTGTAACCCCTCTGTTTTGGCCAATTTCTCCCATTTGGAGTGGCTGCATTTACCCAATACCTGTACCCCCATTATATCTAGGAAGTAACTAGCTTGATTTTGATCTTACAGGCTCATAGGTAGAAGGGACTTGCCTTGTCTCAGATGAGACTTGGGACTGTGGATTTTTGGGTTAATGCTGAAATGAGTTAAAACTTTAGGAGATTGTTGGGAAGGCATGATTGATTTTGAAATGTGAGGATATGAGATTTGGAGGGGCCAGGGTTGGAATGACATGGTTTGGCTGTGTCCCCACCAAAATCTCAACTTGAATTGTACCTCCCAGAATTCCCACGTGTTGTGGAAGAGACCCAGCGGGAGGTAATTGAATCATGGGGGCTGGTCTTTCCCATGCTATTCTCATGATAGTGAATAAGTCTCACGAGATCTGATGGGTTTATCAGGGGTTTCCGCTTTTGCTTCTTCCTCATTTTCTCTTGCCTCCACCATGTAAGAAGTGCCTTTCACCTCCTGCTATGAATCTGAGGCCTTCCCAGCTATGTAGAACTGTAAGTTCAATTAAATCTCTTTTTCTGACCAGTCTCAGGTACATCTTTATCAGCAGCATGAAAACAAACTAAGGCAAGCAGGTATGGGGAGATGCTGTAAGTCTTTAGACAGTGAGGTTACTATTAGTCATATACATAGTAATATCTTGGGTCTAGGAGGGTTTATTGAGTTTCAAACAAAATGCTTATATAACAGCTAGGATTACAGCAACTGTTGTTAAGAAGACAGATTGGTAAGTGCTCTCACTACAGAGTTCTTTTTCAAACAAGCCGAAGCATTCTCCAGGGAGCTGGTATAAGTCCAGTCACTCAGACCAGATAAGTAGGTAGTTATTGAGGCCTTACACTTCAGCCTAAGGAACATACAAATGTCCAGATTAGAAAAGCAAGTTATTTCAGCATCCATTTCAATGACGGTAGTGAGGCTTCTGATGTATTTGTGTAGCTGGGAGGAGGACAAGAGGGAGAGGCAGGTGCCACATGACAGCATTTCCTCCATTTAGTTTCACCAAATCAGAATTTTAGAGCTAATTAAGGATCATTTAGCATTTTGATAGAACTCAGGCTCAGAGAGGACCAAGATCACACAGCTAATTAATGGAAGGGCCAGAACTAGATCCTAGGCAGCTGCTTCCCATTTAATGTGTCTTCCTGTATACCACACAGCAAAAGACACAGTGTTTTGAATAAGAACATGCTTGAAAAATACGGTACAAATTCGCTCCATTGCAATAAGGTTAGAAACAGGTATTAAAATCCAAAGAATTTAGAATTTCCAGAATCATTTTCTAAGATATCCAGAGTCAACCCAAAAAGATGATGTTCCTTTGGTTTATTCAATATGATATTCACCAGTTTTGACATCAGAGAGGTTTTAAGTACAAAGTGCCATTCTGAAGTCTTCTCCTAGCATTCCTGGAGGAATGTTAGACCCAGAGGCTTTCAATTTTTACTTAAAACCTAAAATAAATCTGACAAAAGGATGTATACTAATTCCTCTATAAATAACTTGATTGAATTTTAATATTGAATTTTAATTGGAATTATAATGTAGGTGGAAAGAATAGAACTATGGCCTGGTGTTTCCACAGCATTTTTCTTTTTCATGACAACATGTATCATCCTGTACTGTAAATAGATTTGTCTATTTTTTCCGCTCTGAAAAAAAAGGACTATGTCAATGTAAGCTCTAGCAAAAAAGAACTATATCAGTCTGGTTCATCACCATCTCACCAGAGCCTAGTATAGTACCGCAGCACATAGTAGATGCTCAATAAATCTCTGAAGAATGAATGAGTTCCTTTCATTGCTAACTTTTGGCATGTAACAATGTACCATGCTAAGAAAGTTAAAATAAGGCCTACAGTATAGTCTGGACCTAATGTAATCTACTCAATCAATATTGTTCAGTGAATGAATGGTTTATTTCTTGGTTATGGTTATGCTATGCAAAAGTTAGAATGTTAGACTCTCAGGATGGAAGAACTCTTACAAGTCAACTAGTCCAACTACCCCAACTACCCATCCAGTGTTTGCATTCCCTCTATGAATACATATATATTATATATATATAAGTATATATAATATATCTAAAATGTATATATTATGTGAAAATATATGTATTTTTAATTAAAATATATTTTATATAAAAATTTATTTTCATATAAAATATATTTTTATATAAAAATTTATTTTCATATAAAATATTTTTATATAAAAATTTATTTTCATATAAAATATATAAATATATAATTATATATATAATTTTTTTTTGAGATGGAGTCTCGCTCTGTTGCCCAGGCTCGAGTGCAGTGGCACAATTTTGGCTCACTACCACCTCCACCTCCTGGGTTCAAACAATACTCCGGCCTCAGCCTCCTGAGTAGCTGGGACTACAGGCATGTGCCACCACATCTGGCTAATTTTTTGTTTGTATTTTTAGTAGAGACGGGGTTTCATCATGTTGGCCAGGCTAGTCTCAAACTTCTGACCTCAGGTGATCCGCCCGCTTCGGCCTCCCAAAGTGCTGGGGTTACAGGTGTGAGCCACCACACCTAGCCCCTCTACAAATATTTCTTAAGAGAATCATCTATCATACACTACTGATCAGATTCAGCAGGTCTAGGACAGACCCTAAGATGCTGCATCAGTAACAAAATTATCAAGTGATTCTGATGCATGCCAAAGTTTGTGACCTGTTTTTCAATATCACTGCAAAGAAGTTATCCATCCTAGGTCTGAATTCTTCCCTTAACAGGTAACCACGGTCTGAGATTGGAGCTAGACAGTAATGTGTTTTAGACAGATCTTTTTTATATTGAAGAACTTTTCCATCCATTGGTCCTAATTTGATCTCAATGATTCCACTGAGACCATTCAGGACAAATGCCTTTTCAACACAGTAAAGTACTTGAATACAGTCATCAGTGTGTCAAATACAGTTCTGAGTGTACTTCCAGTCTTCTTTTGTCAGTGTTCAATATTAGAGACTGAATATATGAATGGACAATAATCAGATCATATGACAGTAGACTCTGACCCATAATTTCTGCAACAACATAACCAGTCCAGAAAGCCAAGCCACAAAATCTGCAGCAATTGTCCCATAATGGTCAGGGCTTGATCACTGACTGCCATCTTCCCTAATTTCTGTCCCCACTTCCAACTCAGGACAAACTAGAGAAAGCCAAATATACTCCTCAAAACAATCCCCTAGGGTGCCCCACTTTTAGTTATTTTGTCTCCAGCCTCTACATGCCAACAGCCTCCAGTGAGGGCACACCTGAACCCTTCTCCCTTTTTTTACCTTAAAGTTTTCCCACTCCTCTGCCTCCCTTTGAGTCCCTACCAAATGCAAGTGATAGTGGGTGACTCCCTTGGTATAGCAAGCTCTGAATAAATAAATACCTTCAGTTGTTTTCATTTGGGTGGTCCTTATTTATTTCCACAAATATTTTTACTTCTTTCTATTGCTCCTAGAGATTTTTTCTTCACCACTCTATACTCAGTATCCAGTATACTGCCTGAAAAATACTAGATGCTTAATACACATTTGCTGAATGAAAAAAAAAGAATGACTATGGTAAGATTTTCAGACCCTTCAAATTCTAGCTCTTTGAACAAGTTTTTTTTTTTTTTGTCAATTTTATCCTTGAAACGTACCATTTGGAACTTTAAGATAATACCACAGGTATGGTCTAATCAGCTCAGAGGGGGTCTCACAGATCATTTGGTTTAGGTGCCATATACTTTTATTTAACCAGATGGAGATCACATTATGGATTTAGTAAAGGAAAGGGTAAAGCAGTGATATCACATTGTTTCAAGGTGGGTTTATTCTTATCTAAAAATCTTATTTCTTTTTTATGCATGCTATGAGTAAGCCACCTATTCACTATCTTGTGCTTGTTTAGTTTTCTGAGAGGAGGGGTCCAATGGTAGGGCTGTGTATTTATCCTTATTAAGTTTCAGCTTGATAGTTTCAGTCTTTCATTGTGGGTCGTCATCACTAGTTATTTCAGCAAGCATTCATTAAGCACTGTGTAAGGTACAGGGAAAACAGAGACACAAGAGCAATTGCCTGTGAATAGAGAGACTTGCAAGGCAGGCAGGCAGAATAAAAGACCGATGAATATATGCGGGCTTTCAAAAAGGAGGTGTAGTGAATACAGACTTGCAGAGGGTAGGCTATCACAGAGGTCTTCCTAAATGAGGTAACATCTGAGCTTATATTTGGGATCCTGTTTCTATCAGAGAATATATTATCTATATCTCCCAGCTTTGTGTGAGCTGAAGACTTGATAAGCATTACCTGCCATGTGTATATACACACACACACACACACACACATAATATGTATGTATTTAGTATACAAATGAAACAGGTACATATAAAATGTGTATTATACATATATAATATACAGAATATATAAAATATATACATACATATTTTATAGATATACACACATTTTATATATATATACAAGTCATTGTATAAAATGCCATAAAGGACAAAGTGGAAGACAGACCCTTATAGCACTCCCTACCAAGCTCTTCAGGGTGACAGTGATCTGTGGATTATTTTTAAAAATTATGATCAGACAGTAATCCATTTAATTAACCTTGCAATTTTTTCTTTCTTTCCCACAAAAATATCATGACAAAGCCCGAATACAAGTCTATGCTGTTTCTCTGCTGCACCAGCATGCTAACAATGTGAGGTGAGGCTGGTCTAGTGGGCAAGGAGTCGGGCATTCCTGGTGAGTCCTGGTGGCCATTACTTCCTCTTCTGAGGCCTGCAAACCAATGCTAATCTCTCTTCCAGAGTCTTACCTAAGATTTAGTCAAACTCAATTTTACATCAAACTCAGCTTTTTATCAAACTTAATATTCCCTTTTGAAATTCAACTGTTCAATCTTCTAGTATATCTTCTGTTCTTCAGCTTTTCAGATAATTACTCGTAAATCTAGTGAACTTTAAAATAAGATTTTTAAAAAGGTTCAATTTAGCCTCCTTCACATAGCTGGGCACTGGCATTCTTTACTTATATTTCCATTACTTCCTTTAGTCAAATGCTAACTAACACTATGCTAAGTATCTTCTTGAACCCCTTTTCATGGATCCTCACAATATCCCTATAACATAGGTATTATTATCCAATTTTAGAAAAGTTGATTGAGTGGTTAAAAAAGAAAAAAAAAGTCCTCTGAGTCTTCCAGCTTTGGAAACTAGGTGGATTGTGTCTAATACACTACTTAAGACATGCAAAAGTCTATTCCTTACTTTAAGGTGTATCTTGGGAGCAATTCACAAAGGAAGGTCCTGCCGTTAGGCCAGATCTTTCTGCATTAATCCTTCAATTCATTAAGCCATAAGAGAGAGGGCACACAGACTTTCAGGGTGACATACCCATCAGAACCTATAATCAAAGTATCAGGATATCAAGTTTGGAGGTGAAGACGGGGCAAAATAGAAAACTAAATAGTGGCAAGTATACTAAAGAGGGCAGGGGAATGGAAAAGAGAGTCACATTCAGAGTAAAAAGAGCCAGGGTAAGATATATGGACATATATGAAGGTGGCCCAGAGCAATTTTGTGGCTGGTGGGCTCATACCCCAAAGCCCTTTAACATAGGGCTTATGTGCTAGTTCTTCCCCCCAACTTTTTTCTTTTTCTTTTTTTTTTCTTTTTTTGATACAGGGTCTCACTCTGTCACCCAGGCTGGAGAGCAGTTGGCAAGATCATAGCTCACTCCTCTGGGTTCAAGTGATCCTCCTGCCTCAGTCTCCTGAGTCACTAGGACCACAGGTGTACACCACCATGCTGAGCTAATATTTTAAATTTTTTCTAGAGACAGGGTCTTGCTATGTTGTCCAGGCTAGTCTTGAATTCCTGGCCTCAAATGATCCTTCCACCTCAGCCTCCCAAATTATTGGGATTATAGGTATGAGCCACCATGCCCAGCCTTATGTGCTAGCTCTTAAAAGGGCAGACATGAACCTAAAATAAAAATTGGATAAAAATACTTGAATATTAACTAATAAAAGTTTTTTAAAAAGAAAAAAAGGACCAACCTTCATCAGATACATTGCTATAATGATCATATGACTTGTTAGCCAAACCAGGACAATTTTGAAAGTGAAAGGAGCACTAATAATAATTATGCCAGCACACTAGGTATAAACAGTTACTGTTTTGGACAAACTGGGATTCAGGATTAGCCTACCCATTACCAATGGGAAAACAGAGGTGCAGAGACAAGTTTGTGGGGGAAAAAGTCAAATTAGAAATCATGACTAAGAAATTTGCTCAAAACTGTACAATTACATAGAAACTGAATAACCTGCTTCTGAATAACTTTTTGGAAAATAATGAAATTAAGGCAGAAGTCAAGAAGTTCTTTGAAACTAATGAGAACAAAGACACAACACGCCATATTCTCTGGGATACAGCTAAGGCAGTGTTAAGAGGAAAATTTTACAGCACTAAATGCCCACATCAAAAAGTTAGATCTCAATTTAACAACTTAACATCACAACTAAAATAACTAGAGAATCAAGAGAAAACCAACCCCAAAGCTAGCAGAAGACAAGAAATAAACAAAATCAGAGCTGAACTGAAGAAGACAGAGACATAAAAAACAATTCAAAAGATCAATGAATCCAGGAGTTGGTTTTTTAAAAAAATGAATAAAATAGACAGCTAGCTAGACCAATAAAGAAGAAAAGAGAGAAGATCCAAATAAACACAATTAGAAATGACAAAGGGGAAATTACCACTGACTCCACAGAAATACAAATAACCATCAGAGAATATTATACTTACCTCTATGCACATAAACTAGAAAATCTAGGAGAAAAGGATAAATTTCTGGACACATACACCCTCCCAAAACTGAGCCAGGAAAAAACTGAATCTCTGGGCCAGGCACTGTGGCTCATGCCTGTAATCCCAGCACTTTGGGAGGCTGAGGCGGGTGGATCACGAGGTCAGGAGATGGAGACCATCCTGGCTAACACGGTGAAACCCTGTCTCTACTAAAAATACAAAAAAATTAGCCAGGCGTAGTGGCACATGCCTGTAGTCCCAGCTACTCGGGAGGTTGAGGCAGGAGAATGGCGTGAACCTGGGAGGCAGAGCTTGCAGTGAGCCGAGATCACGCCACTTCACTCCAGACTGGGCATCAAAGCAAGACTGCGTCTAAAAAAAAACAAAACAAAACAAAACAAAACAAAAAAACTGAATCTCTGAACAGACCAACAATGGGCTCTGAAATTGAATCAGTAATAAATAGCCTAACAACCAAAAACAGCCCAGGACCAGAAAGATTCACAGTTGAATTCTACCAGACATACAAAGAAGAGCTGGTACCATTCCTACTGAAACTATTCCAAAAAATTGAGGAGGACAGACTCCTCCCAAACTCATTCTATGAGGCCAGCATCATCCTGACCAAAACCTGGCAGAGATACAACAAAAAAAGAAAACCTCAGGCTAATATCCTGGATGAACATGGATGCAAAAATCCTCAACAAAATACTGGCAAACAGAATCCAGCAGCTCATCAAAAAGCTTATCCACCATGCTCAAGTAGGCTTTGTCCCTGGGATGCAAGGGTGATTCAACATATGCAAGTCAATAAATGTGATTCATCACATAAACAGAACTAAAGACAAAAACCACATGATTATCTCAGTAGATGCAGAAAAGACTTTCAATAAAATTCTGCATCATGTTAAAACTCTCAATAAACTAGGTTCCAAGGAAACATACATCAAAATAATAAGAGCCATCTATGACAAACCCACAGCCAACATCACACTGAATGGGCAAAAGCTGGAAGCATTCCCCTTGAAAACAGACACAAGACAAGGATGCCCTCTCCCACCACTCCTATTCAACATAGTATTGGAAGTCCTGGCCAGGGCAAGCAGGCAAGGGAAAGAAATAAAGCGCATCCAAATAGGAAGAGAGGAAGTCAAACTATCCTTGCTTGCAGATGACATGATCCTATATCTAGAAACCCCACAGTCTTGGCCCAAAAACTCCTTAGGCTGGTAAACAACTTCAGCAAAGTCTGAGGATACAAAATCAATGTGCAAAAATCACTAGCATTCTATACACCAACAACAGTTAAGCTGAGAGCCAAATCAGGAACGCAATCCCTTTCACAACTGCCACAAAAAGAATAAAGTACTTAGGAATACAGCTCATGAGGGAACTGGAAGATCTCTACAATGAGAATCATAAAACACTGCTCAAAGAAACCAGAGATGACACAAACAAATGGAAAAACATTCCATGCTCATGGATAGGAAGAAACAGTATCACTAAAATGGCCATACTGCCTGCCCACAACAATTTATAGATTCAATGTTATTCCTGTTAAGCTACCTATGACATTCCTCACAGAACTAGAAAAAAAAAAAAACAGAAAAAACTACTTTAAAAATTCCTATGAAAGTCTAGGTGCAGTGGCTCACACCTTTAATCCCAATACTTTGAGAGGCCAAGGTGGGCAGATCACTTGAGTTCAGGAGTTCGAAACCAGCCTGGGCAACATGGTGAAACTCTGTCTTTACCAAAAAAATACAAAAAAATTAGCTGGGCATGGTGATGTGCATCTGTAGTCCCAGCTACTGGGGAGGCTGAGGTGGGAGGATCACTTGAGCCCGGGAGGTGGAGGTTGCAGTGAGCCAAGATTGTGCCCTGAATTCAAACTATACTACAGGGCTGCAAGAATTAAAACAGCATGGTATGGGTACAAGAACAGACACATAGACCAATGGAACACAATAGAGAATCCAGAAATGAGGCCACACATCTACAACCATCTGATCTTCAACAAACCTGACAAAAACAAGCAATGGGGAAAAACTCGTTATTCAATAAATGGTGCTGGGAGAACTGGCTAGCCATATGTAGAAAATTGAAATTGGATCCCTTCCTTACACCATATACAAAAATTAACACAAGCTGGATTAAAGACTTAAATGTAAAACCCCAAATTGTAAAAACCCTGGAAGACAACCTAGGCAACACTATTCTAGACATAGGAGTAGGCAAAAATTTCATAACAAAGACACCAAAAGCAATAGCAACAAAAGCAAAAATTAACAAATGGGATCTATTAATTGAAAAACTTCTTCACAGCAAAAGAAGCTATCAACAGAGGTAAACAGACAACCTACAGAAGGGGAGAAAATATTTGCAAACCATGCATCTGACAAAGGTCTAATATATCCAGCATCTATAAGGAACTTAAATTTACAAGAAAAAAAAGCAAACAATCCCATTTAAAAAATGATCAAAGAACAGACATTTCTCAAAAGAAGACATACATGCAGCTAACAAATATATGAAAAAAGGCTCAACGTTACTGATTGTTAGAGAAATGTAAATTAACACCATAATGAGATGCCATCTCACACCAGTCAGAATGGGTATTATTAAAAAGTCAAAAAGTAACAGAAGCTGGCCAGGTTGTGGAGAAAAAGAAACATTTTATACACTGTTTGTGGGAGTGGAAATTAGTTTGACCATTGTGCAAGACAGTGTGGTCATTCCTCAAAGACCTAAAAACAGAAATACCATTCAACTCAGTAATCCCATTGCTGGGTATATACCAAAGGAATACAAACTATTCTATCATAAAGACACATGCACATGTTATGTTCACTGCAAGCACTATTCACAATAGCAAAGACAAGGAATCAACCTAATTGCCCATGAATAGTAGATGGAGTAAAGAAAATGTGGTTCATATATACCATGAAATACTATGCAGCCATAAAAAGAACAAGATCATGTCCTTTGCAGCAACATGGATGGAGCTGGAGGCCATTATCCTTAGTAGACCAGCAAAGGAACGGAAAACTAAATGTCACATGTTCTCACTTATAAATGGGAGCTGAATGATGAGAACACATGGATACATAGAGGGGAACAACAGACACTCGGGCCTATCAGAAGATGGAGGATGGGAGGAGGGAAACCATCAGGAAAAGTAACTAATGGGTCCCAGGCTTAGTATGTGGATGATGAAATAATCTGTAAAACAAACCCCCATGACACAAGTTTACCTGGATAACAAACCTCAACATGCACCTTTGAACTTAAAAAATAAAGTTAAAAAAAAAAAAGAAAACTATAGCCTTTGGGGATAATTTTATTACTTCCATTTTCATATTGGCAAGACATGCCATTATGACTTTCAAAAGTGTTTTATCAGCTCCCAAATCAATGGGCACATTTTCTAAAATATTTAAGCCATAAAAATATTTGGACAATTTGAAAAATAAACACAGCATGAGAAAAATTCTACTAAGAAAAATAAGTAATTAAATGCTACATTTTTAAAAAAAGGAGTGAATTCAGTTTGGAATACATGAGATATCTAAAATAGAAATGGGTCTGGAGCGTGGGAGAGGGGTTTAAAAGACAAATATGGAAGTCATCATGGAGAAAAAGAAGGTAAGGAGGGAGGAATTAGAAAGAAAGAGAAGCATAGAGAGGAGAGACAAGAGACTATGTCATGAAACACAGAATAGTCTAAGAAAATGAGTTTTCAAAGGCTGATGAGCAATTAAGTTAGGTCTTAACTTTTTCAAAATCTTTTACTGAAACTTACTCAAAAATATATTACATACCTATTTGCCTTAGTTAATAGGCTATACTAATATAATTTAACTTTTCTTGGTGGCTCACAGACCCTATTCTGCACACCAAATACTGTATCAGACCCGAGACATACACAAGGTCAAATGGGGAGAGCCCCCAGCAGAAGTCCTAGAGCCCACTTTCATAGACACATCTGTGATGTCAGTCTGCTCTTTAGTCAACTGTCTGTTCTAAAACACTAAAGTGAAAGATTTATTATTTTATGGTTTTTAGGTATAGTTTTGTAAAACTCTTGTTCAAAATTAATTATTGTGTCATAGACAAAAATAGCTTTTCCTCAAGCACTTTTTTGTCATCCAAAAAATGTGACTGTCATCATTAGTGTTTGCTAACTTAGCCGCATTAAAATGCCTATTTTTATTACATAATTGAGATGGTGGCTCACATTCAATCCATTCATTTCCCTCATTTGCAATAAGCTTAATGTCGGGACATGGATAAGGTATAAACCTCATTATTCTAAAAAAAAGTGCTTAAGTGTACTTATAAAGGCCTTGTTCTAAAGGCTTCATCATAATAACAAGGAGACATTTATGGAAATAAAGTACAGCGCTATAGCCTCCAAGTCCCTACCAATTGTTTTATCAGAATTATAGGCTCATACAAATTTAAAGCCGCATTTTTTTATGTTCTAAAAAGAGCAGAAGATCTGTTAAAATATTTCTATTACAGATAAACTTGTTCTGTCATAACTCCTCACATTCTAAGTAACCCCTCGGTCCACAAATTAGAGGAGAGAAGACAACAGTGAAATATTAGCAGGCACTAATCTCTTCAGGGCGATCTTTACATTTATCTAAAAATACAAATAGCTTCACTCTCCTCATAAACTTGTGTATCTTAATTCTTTTTTTTTTTTTTTTTTTTTCTTTTTTTTGAGACGGAGTCTCGCTGTATCGCCCAGGCTGGAGTGCAATGGCGAAATCTCGGCTCACTGCAAGCTCCGCCTCCCGGGTTCACGCCATTCTCCTGCCTCAGCCTCTCCGAGTAGCTGGGACTACAGGCGCCCGCCACCACGCCCGGCTAATTTTTTGTATTTTTAGTAGAGACGGGGTTTCACTGTGGTCTCGATCTCCTGACCTCGTGATCCGCCCGCCTCGGCCTCCCAAAGTGCTGGGATTACAAGCGTGAGCCACCGCGCCCGGCCTGTATCTTAATTCTTAATGCATATTGACATACATAAATGTATGATGCAATTAATAATAAACAAATGTTCATCTACACATGTATTACTGGGTTCTGTAAGCCAGTCTCTAGGACAATTCTTTCTTGCTAGAAGATCTATTTGATGAGTGACTGCAGTGTTAGTGTGTTTGATGATAGTTATTTTACCCTTTTTCTATTAAACCTGGAGCTGGCTGTTTCACTGGATCCCACAGGGAAGAATTAGGCACACATTGATAAAATCTGTTTCCTAATCTAGACAACGTTTTAATTAATATAGTGCTTCTGGAATGTCAGAAATTTCAATGAACCTCATTCTTATGCCAGCTGGCTCTGATAACTTCTAATTGTGTATCTGCAGCTTAAGCATCTGAGTTGAAGACTTCTATGTCCAACCATCTATTCAACACTGACATGTCCAGAGGATGGCCAGAGGCATCTCAAACTTCACATGTTCAAAACAGAGCACTAGACTCCCTGCACCACAAACCTGCCCCCACTCCAGTCCGTTCCATCTCTTTAACTGCTGCCACTGCTACCAGTTGCTCGAGATAAAAATCCTTCATGATCCTAGATTTGTGTTTCCCTCAAATCCCACAACAACAGTAAGTCCTACTGGCACTACCTCCAATATATATCCTAAATTCTGACTGCTTCTCACCATAAACAGTGATAAACCTTGGTCCAAGTCATCCTTATTGATTCTCTCCTAGTTTCCTACCCAATATCTATCCTTCCTTTGTTCCATACTAACAGAACTTTGATATTATTCAGAGGAAATGCAACCAGCTAAAGAAACAGCCACATTTCCCAGTCTGCCTTGAAACTAGGCATGGACATGTAACAAAATCTGTCCTGTGAAATATAAGTGGAAGGTGCCAAAAGGCTATTTAAAAGAGGACTGCAGCAGATACTGTGGGTACTCTACACATCCCTGATGGTAACCACTTAAGGACACATGCCTGGTTTCCTGTGGACAAAACTTGCATTCCTTTGCCTCAGTGCCTTCTCTTGCAGCTAGAGTCCTCTTTGCTGCCTCTGTGACAAGTCAGAAGTGACAGAGAATTAATGCTCCCAGGAGCAACTTTGACCAATGACTGTCCGCTATTGGTGTGTAAATACTCACTTTTTCCTTGGCTGGGAGAACTCTTGTGGGGTGTGATTTGTGCTGGGTTCCAGAGCTTCCTCATCAGGATTTGACTCAGTCACCCACAGTGGTAGCTGGTAACCTGCCTTTCCTGTTTCATTTCCTATTCCCATATGAAGTAGGCTGAAAAATTGTCCCCAAAGATAATCAGGTCCTAATCCTGTAAACTGTAAATGTTACTTAATTTGGAAAAAAAGATCTTCACATAAGTTAAGAATCTTGAGATGGAGAGGTTCACATAAGTTAAGAATCTTGAGATGGCAGTGGGAGATTTGACACACAGAGAAAAAGAGGAGATGAGGATGAAGCAGAGAAAAATCCGAAGATGCTGGCCTTTAAGATTGGAGTCCACAAGTCAAGGAATGCGGTCACCAGAAGCTTGGAGAGACAAGGAAAAGATTCTCCCCTAGAGCCTCTAGAGAGGGACAATCCTGCCAACACTTTGACTTTGGCCCATTGATACTGATTTTGGGCTTCTGGCCTCTAGAACTGTGAGTGAATAAATTTTGGTTGTTTTAAGCCACCAAATTTGTGGCAATTTATTATAATAACCATAGGAAACTAACATACCACATCTTTAAGAGACAGGGTCTTACTCTGTCACCCAGGCTGGTGTGCAGTAGAGCAGTCATAGGCAACTGCAGCCTAGAACTCCTGGGCTCTTAACAGTTGCTATATTCCTAGCTGTTAAACTAAGCATTTTGTTTGAAACTCAATAGACCCTCCTAAATCCAAGATATTACTATGTATATGACTAATAGTAACCTCATTGTCTAAAGACTTACAGTATCTCCCCATACCTGCCTGCATTAGTTTTTTTTCATGCTGCTTTCCCTGGGACTGGGAGGAAAAAGAAGTTTAATTGAACTTAAAGTTCCACATGGCTAGGGAGGCCTCAGAATCATGGCAAGAGGTGAAAGGCACTTCTTACATGACGGAGGCAAGAGAAAACGAGGAAGAAGCTCAAGTGATCCTTCTGCCTCAGCCTCCTGAGTAGCTGGGACTACAGGTGTGTGCCACCACACCCAGCTATTTTTTTTTCTTTTTTTTTTTTTTGTAGAGATAGGGTCTTGTTATGATGCTGAGGCTGGTCTCAAACTCCTGGTGCCAAGCGATCCTCCTGCCTTGGCCTTTCAAAGCACTGGGATTACAGGTGTGAGCCACCACGCCCAGCCTACACCATATCTTCATATCCCAAATAAACAATGCATATCCAAATTCTTATCTCAGAGCTGGCTTCTCTAGGAACCCAAAATAAGAATGCTGCATACACCCTTTTGTTTTTACCCACTGCCTTTTCTCTACTTCCTTCTTGGAAGGCGGATATGATGTTGTAGATGGTTCAGCTATCTTGAAATGATAAGGTGACCACAAACAGCTATATACAGCTGTACATACAGGCAGCTTCACTTGGACATACAACAAACGTCTTCACTTGGATATATAACAGGCATCTCAAACCAAGCTTGCATTTTCTCCAGTCTTCCTTTTTTAATAAATGACAATTCTGTCCCTTCCAGCTGTTAGGCCAAAAGTCTTTGGACCATCCTTTGTTCATCATCTTCTCACACACTCCATATCCAATCTAGGATCTATAACATTGTCAGCTATTTCATGAAAACAAACCCATTTGTCACTATGTCTACATCTATCAATCTGATCTACTGTCATCTCCCACAGCTTAGCTTGTCTGCCTTTTCCACCTTTACCCTCCTATAGTCTATTCTTCCCATAGCAACTAGAGCAAGCGTTTTAAAATATTAAGTCAGAAAACGTCACTCCTTTGCTCAGAGTCCTCCAGTGACTTCCCATTTTACACAGCGAAATCTGAAGCCTTGACTAAGGTCTGCGAGGCCCTTCAGGACTTGGCCCTATTTGCCTTTCTGAGGTCATCTCCTACAACTTTCCCCCTTGCTTCCTCCTCTCTAACTGGCCTCTTTTCTGTTCCTTGAAAACGTTAATCATGTTCCTGTCACAGAAGCTTTGCTTTTGCTGATTCCTCTGCCTGGAATGCCATTCCTCCAGATATCCAGATGTCTACATCTCTCACTTTTTTTAGGTCTTTCTTCAAATGTCACCTAACTAGATTTACTCTGTAACTCTCTATTCTCATAATCTGCTTACTTTTTCTACACAGTGATTATTACCACCCCCCAACTTAATATAGATTTATTTATTTGCTATAATCTGTTTCCCTCCACTAGATTGTAAGCTCCAATGAGGTCTCTGATACCATCGCAGAACCATAGTATCAGCTCTAAATTTCCCATCTCCAGAAAAATAGGAACCCTAATTTGCTTGGGTATTATATTACGAGCTTCTGGTTTTTATTTAAATTTTGTGTTTTAGCAGACCTCTTCTGACAATACTCCAGCAGGGGAATAGAATGCCACCTCATTACTGCCAGACAGTGGTGGAAGTTCAGGTTCTTGAGTCAGCCTCTGCTGCCACTTGGAGGGAGGAACTCCTCATTACTGCTGGGTGGGGGTGACAGTTGAGGCCCCTAGTAGCTCTGCGCTGATACCACCTTGGCTGTGATGGGTAGGGATGCCTCATTACTCTTTCCTACATGGCCTCCTCCGACACTGTGTGAGGTGGGTTCTCTAGTTATCATTACCACTCAAAGTGTCTTGCTTTCCTTTGCTATGGTAAGTCTCCCTTGGGGTTGTTGGTGATTTGAGGCAAGATTTGGATATTCCTGAGTCCCTGGGCCATTGCACCAATTATGCCTCGTATGCCACCTGTTTCTAATACAAATGGACAGCCTCTATGGGTAATTTGACTAGCCATCCTTTATGAGCCAGCTGTTTTGTTGATTCGTCTTTTTTTTTTCCTATTCTTGAGCCACTTTAAGTAGTACATAACTTGAAGATTTATAAGATTAGCATAAAGTATTTGCATTTTCCCCTTTCTCCTTTTTAGAGAAAATTTGGAAAACATTTCATTGCATGGATTCTATAGTGCACCTAGCTCTGTGCTGCTCATCTTGTACTCTAGCATTTGTACAGATTATAGGTATAGTTACTCCACGGCACTATGGGTTGGCCAGTGGATTTCCCCATAAATGGCTATGCCATATATGTTTGTGCTTTAATATGGCAACATGTGAAACATTTCTGTCATTCTATAACACTTTCTATTATAAGAAGCAACAATAACTTAATAATTGCTTTTAGAGGAAAAAGGGAATAATAGCCAAATGTATCTTCTGATTTCAAGATACAACCTAACTTAAATAACATTTAAGGGTGAAAACTGTGAGTCTTAGTATGTTACCCTCGTAGAGTCCATGAAAGCACATGGGTATGTTTTGTCCCTGGCTGAAGCCATTCCTACGTAACCATTCCCCAAACATTCTCCAATTAAAAAGGCAAGTCCTGAACACCTGAAGTGTATCTATGAAAATAGTCCTGGATTCTCTTCATTTTTTCACACCCTGCTTTTATACAACCTCATTTCTACCTAATTCTGAACTCTTGACTCAACTCTTCTCTAGTCTTTTGAAATTGGTATTTATATTTTATTTCCCTGTTGTTTGACAGTTTATTGCCTTTAATAGGCTGTCATTCTTTCAGTTCACTCATTCATTCAACAAATGTTGACTGAGCTGGGAGCAGTGGTTCATGCCTGAAATTCTAGCACTTTGGGAGGCCAAAGTGGGAGAATTGCTTGAGTCCAGGAGTTCGAAACCAGCATAGGCAACATAGTGAGACCCTACCACTACAAAAAACAAAACAAAAAAATTGCGTTTTGGTGGTGTGTACCTCCCAGCTACTCTGGAGGCTGAGGTGGAGGATTGCTTGAGCCCGGGACGCTGACATTGCAGGGAGCCAAGATCACACCACTGTACTCCAGCCTGGGTGACGGAGCAAGACCCTGCCTCAAAAAAAAAAAAAAATTGACTGCATAATTACCCTATGTCAGGCACTGTGCTTGTCCCTGTGGTGTGACAGAAGAGAAGACAAAACGTTGCTGAACAGAGCTGGGGCCCCTGGAATACGCAGGCCTACAGTGTTATAGGACTAACTTCTTAATGTTCTTATTACCACTGATACTTGTGTTGCTACTTCTCTTGCCAGCTTTTCTATTTTTGCCTCTATTTCTCCTTTTCCTTCTGCTTCTTGAGTTCAAGGAGGGTACAGCTTTTATATTAACTGCTGTCCAATGAGACTGCGTCTTTCTTTTGGGGAGAGAACAAACGCACTCATCACATATCTGTAATATTCATGTTTTTAGCACTTCTGTGTTTCACCAGTGCTCTGATTGGAGGCTCACAAAGTTCCAGGTGGTTCCAAGGTGCCATACAACTAAGCACCACAGACAACCAGGTCAGATTAGGTTGGTATGCACCTGATGTACATATCTACATTCACACATATCAGATTTTTAAGAAAATGTATGTTGTAACTAATCTTTTGTAAAGATTTTCCTGTAAAAAGTATGTGCAAATTTATCCTACACAGTGGCACTTTTTCATCTTTCCTTAAACTTACTAGCAGCTTGATTAGGTCTCTTGTAGAAATCTTCCCTTTTTTTCCTTATTTCCTTCCTCCCTCTCTCTCCTTCCTAATAACTTTCCTTCCTTTCAAAATCATGCATTTAATTCCTACAGTCACTCAGCACTGCTAACTTTCAGAGTCTGCCATCAAGTCTGACATATCAGGGTTTTAACCCAGATGTGCTTTACTTTGTTTCTTCTTCAGAGATACAAGAAACTGGAAGAACTTGTCCAGTTTGATTACTCTGGGGAGGAATATACGTGTATATGGGGAGAGGTGAATAAAGTATGAAGAGAGGGAGAGTAAGGGGGTATAGTCTGGGCTAACCAGAAAGCAAAGGGATTAACCAAATTTAAAAAGAATTTTCAATGTGCAAAAATAATATATTACTATAATTTATTCAGGTACCAATATGTTGACTTACATCAGAAAAATTAGATTTTATTTTACAAACTGTAATTAAAACTGTGCTTAACTCATCAAGAACCTGGTAAGTAAAGTTATGATTCATAAAGTCAAGAACCTGGTAAGTAAAGTAAAGATGATTAATATATCTCAGAGGGAAAGAACACTTTAAGGGTTAGGAAAGATGCACACATAGAAGAGTATAGTTTTAAAGGACCTTTTGAATCAGACGCAAGAAGTTATGATTTAATATTCATCTACCTTGGTTCTTTGAAAATAATGACTTTCATAGCAGATGAGAAGAATCTGGTGGATCACGTAGCAGTACCTAGATGTTTAGGAAGCATCTGACAAGATTCTATGAATGAGATCAATGGCTAAGATAAAAGTCACAGAATAAAAGGTACAGTAAAAGATTCAGTAGAGAAAAATGAGAATTTGGTTGAAGATGTATGCACACACGTTTTGTTCCCTCCCCAAATCCTACTAACACAAAGTAAAGGGATATTTTTAACCTAGAAGGTCAAACCTACAAGGATAAAAATAACAGGAACTAGCAGTGGACAAAGCCAAGTAGCAAACCAACTAGATACATCTGGAAGTAGCAAGTGAATGTCAGCCTGAAAACAGGAGGAATGGCTAAGAAGGGGTTGACTCCTAGATCTCCTCACTGGCATTCGAATCCAGGCACATTCTCTGGAGACACTAAAACAGAAAGGCTCTGGACTGGGGTTGGGGAACACCAGGTACAGTACATGGCAGGACCACCGTACTGGAAACTGGGGGGTTAAGGTCAACAATATAAGTCTGAATTCAGCCCCTTCCTCCTTTTGAGCTCCCAGAATGCTGGTATACTCTCCAGGTAGGAAATTAGAATTCTCTGGAATCTGATTAGCCTGAGACAAAAGACGGAAAGAGAGTGACCTGGGGTCCTGCAAGGAAACTGCCTAGCCTGATGACATGGAGTAAAGACCACTGTCAATAAGCCCACTGATACGGTTTGGCTCTGTGTCCCTAACCAAATCTCATGTCGAATTGTAATTCCCAGTGTTGGAGGAGGGGCCTGGTGAGAGGTGACTGAATCATGAGGGCGAACTTCCCCCTTGTCGTTCTTGTGATAGTGAGTTCTCAGGAGATGCAACTCCCCCGCTTCTCTCTCTCTCTCCCTCCTGCTCTGACCACATAAAACGTGCCTCCTTCCTCTTCGCCTTCTGCCATTGTAAGTTTCCTATGGTCTCCCCAGCTATGCTTCCTATTTGTTTTTTGGGTTTTGTTTTTGTTTTTGTTTTGAGATGGAGTTTTGTTCTTGTTGCCCAGGCTGGAGTGGAATGGCACAATCTTGGCTCACTGCAACTTCCGCCTCCTGGGTTCAAATGATTCTCCTGCCTCAGCCTCCTGAGTAGCTGGTATTACAGGCATGCACCACCACACCAGGCTAATTTTGTATTTTTAGTAGAGACGGGGTTTCTCCATGTTCGTCAGGCTGGTCTTGAACTCCCAACCTCAGGTGATCCACCTGCCTTGGCTTCCCAAAGTGCTGAGATTACAGGCATGAGCCACTGCGCCTGGCCTCTATTTGTTAATCTAACCATGTGCTATTTATATGTGGAGACAAACTTGATATGACATAAAAAAGGCTGAAAACAAGGTGATGAACGAAGATATTATTGATTAAAGTAAATTAAAAAGAAAGCAGGGATGGTAATATCAGGCAAAGTAGAATTAAAACAGAAAACATTAGTTTATACTTGTGCTATATTTTATAATGTTAATCATATAATATGCTGAGAAGATACACCCATAAACCTTAACACATCAAGCAACAGAACACTGAAATATGTAAACCAAAAATTGTTAGTAATACAAGAAGGACCGGACAAACCACAATTGTAGTGAAGATCTTCCTTAGAATTTGACAGATCAAATAAACAAAAATTAATGTAACTGTACTTGAAAAACACAAGTTAAACATAATAACAACAATTAAAATGTTTGATTATATAACCTTTTTAGCCTTTTTACTCAACCAAAAGAGAACATACATGTGTTTTTAAATACCCAAAGGACATTAATAAAAGTTGATCCTGCAATAGACTACAAGAATAATCTTAGTGAAATTGACAGAGTCAAAATCATATAGTCCATATCCTATGACTATGATAGTAGAAAGATTAAAAAGTAATAATAAAAAGATAACTAAATGCCCCTTGAAATTACATTTTCTAAATATCAGTCAAAGAAGATATCAAATTTGAAATGACAGATTGTTTAGAAAATGATGGTGAGAACACTAACCCTATGGCAGGCAGCAAAGCTGTGCTCAGGAGGAAACTTACATGCTTTTATTATTTAAAGAAATCATGAAATCCAGAAATCATGAAAATAACTGAAGCACATTTTTCAACCCATGGGAACAAGATAAACCATAAAAGGGCAAACTAGTAAGTAGAAATTCATGAATAAGAAAACAAAAACAAAGCAAAATCTAGAGAAGGTTTTCTTAAAAAGGCCAATAAAAGGGATCACTTACTCATTCTATAATTGTGCTCTGGAAACACACTTTAAAAACAAAAAGAACAAACATAAAATTGAGTTTCAATTACAAGAGTTTAGATTATTATGGCACAAATACAAACACCTGTAATTGGAAGAAATCATGGATAAATTAACATCAAACCCGGTTATAACCATGATATCAGAGAATATTGATTCACTCACACTGAAAATGTTCTGTGGGAAAGCTCCCACCGTAGGCCTTGGCACTTTCTGCTCCTGCTCTGTGTAATCTTTTCCCCCAGATATAATCTGCTCAAATGCTGCCTTACCAAAGCATCTTTGTTTGACCATTCCATTCACACTCTCTATTTTTCCCACCCTTAGCCTGCTTTATTTTTCTTCATATCACCATATGATACAAATTTATATGTTTATTATCTGTCTCTTCCACTATGGTATAAGCCCCTTGAGAAACAGTTGTCTATTTTGTTCACTGCTACCTTCCTGGTGCCTAGACCAGTAAGTAGCTCACAGTAGACTCTAAATAGGTATCTGTTAAATGTAGGCTGCTCCACAAAACATTACTGTATATGTAGGTGACATGGTTTAATAAGCCACATAACAAGTCCCTGATGATGAAGTTTTATTGTATTCATGATCTAGATTTATATATAATTCTCAATAGCATGTGGGACTCAGGCAATGCCAACCTGGGGTCTCCATGCTTTGGAGACCATGGTAGGCAGGTGTCTGGCCCCATGTCTACTGTGATGAGTGGAACAGTACCTCAGGAAAACCTCTAATAACTCTCATTAACTTGGGGGGTTGTAATTACACCATACCCAAACAAGTTCTACTGTTCCTTACTAAATTCTAAGTTCTTTAAGGACAAGGTCTGTTTCTTAAATGACTCCATGGCCTTGGATTTGTAGGAGTGAAGTGATATCTGGGACCCAACCTTAGGTTCAACATCTTCAATCTGCATCTTAGCTCTTAGTGCTATCATCACACCAGGGACCCAACACATACTTAACCCAGAATCCTAACCTGGCTTTGCTATGGATACCAGGCAGGCTGCTCCCTGCATCTCATTGCCATCCATTTCCAGTGTAGGAAGGAACACAGGGATTGGAGCCAGGCATACCTGAATTCAAATCCTACTTTCTCTACTAACCTGGTATATATTCTAGGATGAACTCCTGCTTTTTTTGTCTTTCTACCTTTCTGAGCCTCAGTGTGGCAGAGGATGCTAGTTTTTCACCAATATCCATTCTTCCTCCTTTGTTCTAGAACTTCTAAGCTTCATCTGGTCATATGGCTACCTAGTTACAGACCATACTTCCCAGCCTTTCTTGCTGCTAGTTTTAACTCTGGGATTAAGTTCTGGCCAATGGAAAGTGAACAGAAGTGAGACCTGCCATTTCCATGTTATACTCCTAAAAGAAAAGGTCTTACTCTCTCCTCTTGGCCTTCTCCTTCCCTATGGAAGGAGCACAGTCATGAAGGCAGAGCACACTTATGATGGTGGGAGGTGAAACAACCACTTTGGTCCTAGAGATAGAAATCATTAATGAAGATGGCAGAGTTGCCAAACCAATCCTGGTCTGTGTATCTTGGGCGAGCGCAGCACCTGTGACAACTATATGAAACAGAAATAATCTTCAATCTTATTTAAGCTGCTGTTTTTGGAGTCTCTTTGTTATAAGAGCTTAGACTGTACTCTAATATATTTACTTTTCTTAGTTGTAAAATGAGAATAATACCTAGCAGGGATGTTGTAAGAAGGAGTATGCAGTAGGAGCTAAAGAGTGATAGCTATGATTATTATCCAAACTTGTGCAGCTTTCTTTCGGCCTGACATCAAAGTTATGGTCTGGGCAGAATTTCTGAAAGTGAGACACCTGAAGTGGTGTGACTAGTGCTAAAGTCAGTTGCAATCAAGATTAGGCACTATACAACCACCCCTTCACCCCTTCATTCCCCAAACTCTGTGTTTAGCCAGTGGTCAGTTGGCTAGTGAAACAATAGGAAGAGAAAACTCTGTGATGCTGGTAACAGGTAAAGAGTTAGGACAGATATTTGTAAACAGGAATTTGATATTCTACAATGACAAATGCTATACAAATTTTATTCTTATCTCTTCGTGAACTTTTGGTAAGATATCTAGTTCTTGATGATGTTTTTACGGAGTTAGATCTATTCTCAGGCTATGTTTAAGTGATGAGTTCAGCCTTAAGGGGCAAGAGTAGAGGGTAACTTGAGATTCTCAATGCAGCAAAAAAGGAGCAAGCTGGTGAAGAGAGGTTGCATTGTGGTAACAGAAGAGCACATGAGGCCTGCCTCAGCATCCATCACCCTTAGATATTGGACAGTCACTAAGAGTTGGAAAACAGTGATTTTTGAGTGCAGATCTGTAGTGTCAAAATCAGAAAGTCTTGCATTATAATACTTAATTGCAATCACTTGATATTTCCTCTCATCTGCCTCACCAAAAATAATTGGCATATCGTTCTATTAATAGTAAATTTCAAAATTCATGTGTTCTCAGGAAGTTTTTGGCATAGTTAAGCACATATTTATTAAACAGAAATTTCTCAGCACTTACCCCATCGTATTATGGGCTTGGTTCTCCATGTCAAGAAACTGCTACATCTGGTTTATATTTCTTGATTTTTAATCTGTTAGGAGGAAAATGATCCAAGTTCCTAAAATGTTTACATTCTTTAACCTATAAAACATGAAAATTTCGCTACTGGCAAAAACCATTTAGTATGAGTTTTTCTGTGTAGTAGCTCTTGATCCTACAAAATACAGAATTCTGAGTTTTCTGTTTTGATTTTTTGTTTGTTTTTTGAGACAGAGTCTCGCTCTGTCGCCCAGGTTGGAGGGCAGTGGCACGATCTCAGCTCACTGCAACCTGTGCCTCCCGGGTTCTAGCGATTCTCCCCACCTCAGCCTCCTGAGAAGCTGAGACAGGCAATTGCCACCACGCCTGGCTAATTTTTGTATTTTTAGTAGGGACGGGGTTTCAGCATGTTGATCGGGCAGGTCTCGAACTCCTGACCTCGTGATCCACCCACCTCGGCCTACCAAACTTGAGTTTTTTGTTTAGCGACCCCTATGCATTTATGATACTGACTTAGTGATGAATCGAAATATGTGGTACGGACTAAAATGAGCATCCATTTACTACTTATTGAATAATAGCTTGGTACTATGTTGTTTGCAAAGGGCTCAGTACATGAGAATGAGTAAAACAGAATTCCCATTAAAAGAGAAATTCTAGCCAGATGTTCTCAAACTTTCTATTCTTGTGGTTCCCCTAAAGGTGTGCCTTTATTTGAGTACATTCTTTCTTTGGCCCTCTCTGGGTTTTGTTAGGATGAATATAACTATGAGATTTAGGACAAAAAGGCTAAGAATGCCTTTAAAAAGAAATCTTGAAATTCTTCAATGACTTTATGGGCACTGGTTCACCTCTTGACAAAATAGGGATGTTAGTATTTGCCTAAAGTAAAAAAAAAAAAAAAAAAAAAGTTTTTCTCAGTAACAGAATTTTAGTTAAAAAATAATCTATGACAATAACTGGAGAAAGTATTGAAAAGGACTTCAAATCCTCTGAATCACTGAATAAAAGTCAATTAAAGAGCATTCAAAGAGGTAGAAAGAGGAGGAAGATTCGAGCTCACATCACTTCCAAATCGAAGAGTTTAAGAGACCCTGGAATTGTGTGTGGGACAGAGCGGAGAGCATCAGGGATGGTGAAGGAAAACTTGACCAGAACGAGCAGACCAATAAATGGTTTTGTAGATTCTCAAATCTCTCACTTAAACGTCAGGGAAACTGCGGCACAGACAAGTTAAGTGGCTTGCCCAAGGCCACACGACTAAAGCCCAGTCCTTCTAACTTAGGGCGCGCAGCTCTGCTCTGGATTTGCAAGCGCGGGCCTCCCCTCCCAGCCTCTGTCCCCGCGCCACGCGCCCCTCCAGGACCCGCGATCAGTTCAAGCCCAGCCTCCCGCAGAGCGGCCGCCCTTTTGGGGTCCCCCTGTCCCGCTCGAGGACCCGCGCCAGCCTGGGGGCCAGCCTGGCCTTTGGGTGAGGGTCAGGGGAGAGGCGGGGCCGGGAAGGCCAGGAGCCATTACCTGCGCTGCGCCGCGCTCGCCCGAGAGGTCTGAGGCTGGGGGTGCAGGACCGCGTAGGTCACCTCCCGCCCGGCCAGGCCCGCCCCAAGGGGCCCCGCCACCCGCCACCGCGCTCCCGCCTCCTAGGCCCTCCAGCCGCGCGACCAACGAGGCAGTTGGGTCTCTCCCTCCCGGCGCGCAGCGCCGCCGCGTGTTGCCATGGGGACGTCTCGGCCCGAACTCGTGGCCGTCGGAGTGGGGGATGGGCGCGGCGGCGGCTGCCGCAGCAGCGGCAGGCGCTGCCCTCTGGGGGCTCCCTGGCTGCCTCCAACCTCACCCTGCTCGAGCGCGACCTCGTTGTCCCGCAGTTATGCGTCCAGTGTCCCCTCTATTCTGGGTCCTTTCCTCTTTGTAGTCCCACTGCCTACCCCAGGGCCCGGCATCCAAGCTGCAGCCCGGAAATACTTGTTGAATGAATAAACCAAATAGATCACGAAGGAACTGTAAACCGCTGGGGAGTTCATCATCCAGGTTCCTTAAATCCCCTTGGCCCTCTTTCCTCTTACCCAAATTTGAAGTGGTATGAAAAAGAAAGAAACTTGGGGTAAAGAGAACTGCTTTTATCTCCGTTCACCCTAGTGCCTTCCAGCTGGGAGGAGCTGGATTTCACCGCTCAGCCCCTGGTTCCCGTGGTGATAACAGCATCAGCTTGTACCCGACTTTCCCGTCAAGCGCGATGGGTCCTTAAAACACTGCCAGTCAGGCGATCGGACAGTGTTGCCTCCCTTCAGGGAGAAAAGAATAGCTTCTAAGAGGAGAAGCTGGAACGAAACTCAACGGGACTGATTCCAGATTCTTTCCTTTTTCCACCAAATTCCAAGAGTCATTGATGACAGAATTTCTGTCTCTCTTCATTTCATAGAGGAAATAATAGGAAAGAATATATGTTTTTCAACTGACATCTTGAGTGATTTGTTTTAAGCACTTGAATTTTGTGTTTGATTTATTTTAACCAAAGAATTCCTTCCTAATACATGGAGTCGACTACTTAATTCTTAAAGTCTTATTTGCACTTTACTTTCATCACTTTAACGCTAATTTGCTACTTTAATATTCTATGAATTTAATGTGCACCCACATCCCTCCGTCCAGGTTCCATCTGAATTTTATAAAACCATTATGCTGCTTCTTGACAAATTGAGCTTCATAGATGAATTATATACAGTCACCTGGGATATTACTTCTAATAAGTGTTTCATAGCTCTCATGTTTGCATGAAGAGAGTGACTGTGTTATCTTAACTTGAAGCTTTTCATTGTTCTGAACACTCTTAGTTATATTCTTTATTCTTGTCTGAATTGAATGGGTCAATGTATTTTTTCTAACCCAAGGAAGGGAAAATGGAAATAGGAACGAAATTTAATGAAATCTCAGGATGCCCAAGATCACTAAGGCTATGTAACATTGCTGAGTACTTCCATGTTCATTATTTCTTTAGAGGCTCAGAAATACACTCAGCAAGTGTATCAGGTGTTATTAATAGCTCCTTTCAGAAGATTAGGAAACCTAGGCTTAGAGAGAATGAAGGATATGTCCATGGATTTGTCCATCTATTTGCACTTGAAATGGATGATACATCAAGATATAAACCTAGGTCATCTTACTCCAAATCCAGTGTTCTCCAGGCATTAAGGTTGAGTCGGTTTCTTTAGCAGTCAGGATCTTCCTTAGCAAACTGTAGGTTTCATGTTTTCACACAGAAGAGTAGGTGCAGGGGAATGCTTGCAAAAACAGGTGAGAAGACACATACTATAATGGATTTTAGGAAAATTTAAATATAGAATAGGAACATCCCATTCAATTTAATACGAATAAAGGTTTTCATTTCCGAATGAGAGTTAAGATTTAAAATGCAAATACCTGTCCCCTACCTCGCTAGTAAGAAGTAACTGTAAAGATTTGAATTCACCTTGAAATGTCCTTATTATTAGATATTTTCAGGTAAGTTTGTTTTGAAAGGGATGAGACCAGGAAGGCCCCAGTCTAAAGGATAGGAAGAGTGTGGCCAGGGTGGAAATCTTCCTAAACAGGGTTAGTGAGAGGTAACAAGAGAGCTTAGTCATGAAAGAAAATTGGAGGACATGGCGAAGTGAGGATAAGATAAAATGTAACCAAAAATGGTCAAAGAAGAATACAGGGGCATAAATGGATGAAGAATAAGGATGACCTATGGAAGAAAAGCGAAGGGACCAATTATAGGGAATAAATAATAATCAAAGCAATAGGCTAAACCTTTAAAATTTAAAAAACTTCATAACAAAATCGTTTCATGGGAAAATTTATAATAGCAATATAGTAAATGAATGTGCAACTTTAGCATATGCATGGCTATATAAAATAACTTCATGTCTGTCTTTGTATCAGCAAGGAAATATGTATTTTTATATTTTTTAAAAAGCAAGTTTAGGCTGGGTGTGGTGGCTCATGCCTGTAATCCCAGCACTTTGGGAGGCCAAGACAGGCAGATCATGAGGTCAGGAGATCGAGACAATCCTGGCTAACACGGTGAAACCCCGTCTCTACTAAAAATACAAAAAATTAGCCCGGCGTGGTGGCGGGCGCTTGTAATCCCAGCTACTCGGGACGCTGAGGCAGGAGAATGGCATGAACCGGGGAGGTGGAGCTTGCAGTGAGCCGAGATTGCACCACTTCACTCCAGCCTGGGCGACAAAGCGAGACTCCGTCTCAAAAAAAAAAAAAAAAAAAAAAAAAAGAGCAAGTTTAAAAATTATATATATATATATACATTATAATTTTAAAAACTATATCCTTATGCATAGAACATACTTTAAAAATTTTTTTAAAAACAATTATAATGAAATAATCATGAATTGTAAGAAACTGTGGAGGAGATACAGTCTAACTCAGGGGTCCCCAACCCATAGGCTGCCTGTTAGGAACCTGGCCACACAGCAGGAGGTGAGCAGCGGGCAAGCATTATGGCCTGAGCTTCGCCTCCTGTCAGATCAGTGGTGACATTAGATTCTCATAGAAGCGTGAATCCTACTGTGAACTGCATGTGCCAGGGATCTAGGTTGTGCACTCCTTATGAGAATCTAATGCCTGATGATCTGACATGGAACAGTTTCATCCTGAAACCATACCCCCTGGTGCCAAAAATGTTGGGGACTGCTGGTCTAACCTATTCATTTTGGATTTGAAGAAACTCATATCCAAAGAGTTATAATTATTTGATTAGTTTCATTGTTAGTTAATGGCAAACATTTTCAAAGGAATTTTCTGGAGATGCTTAACACACATTCTAGTTGAGAAAATAACCATTCAGCAGGAAGAGATTCAGTATTTAGAACTAAGATCACCTAGAGCAGCACTGTCCAATGGAAATATAATGCAAGCCACTTGTATAATTTTAAATATTCTACTAGTCAAATTTTAAAAAGTAAAAAACAGATGCAGTTTATCTTAATAATATATTTATTTCGTCTAATATATCTAAAATATCATTTTAACACCTAGTCAATATAAAAATTATTGAGATATTTTATATATTTTTTGCATAGTTTTTACTTAAAGCTCAATCAGTTCATTCTGGCCACATGTAGGTGCTTCATAGTCGTCACACATGACTGGTGGCTATCATATTGGACAGAGAAGCTGGAGAATAGGGGTGCCTGGTCAATGTCCTAAAGCTCTTCATTAAAGTGTGAAGGGCAATGCAAAGAGAGAGATTCTTAATTATTTGGGTGTGATTTGAGAGAGATTTTGAAAGTATCCTGCCTCAGCATCCCTACCAACCTGCCCTGGGCTGGGATAGGCATTAGACATCTGAAGAGAAATGCATAAACTTGAGCCCTTAACCAGGCAGCATGAGGCCTTTCACTGTGTCATGCCTGCTAGGCCTGTCAATCATCACTATCAGGGCTGCTTCTCCTCCTGATGGGAATTTAGAAGCACCAGGTTTCACCTGAGGATCAGAAAACAAAGCCGAATTCTTTGAAAAATGGCTATTATGATTTTTTAAATTCTCCACTTTTACTTTTTATGGACTTTTAGAATTTCGACACTGTGGTTTTGAAAATGTCATCCTCTTTCAGATGTTAAGGGGAGCTAAAGGAGAAAGATTTTTATATAGTCGTGAGCTAAGGTTTTAAAGATGTGATACTTATTTCCTGGAGCCATTCATGACTAGGACAATGTTGAAGTGAAAGGGCCCTGATGGGAAAAACAAATTTGTAACCAGAGAGGAAAGTTGGGCTTGCCTGCTTAATGGCCTCTTTTCACTTGGGTCAACTTCTTCTCTGAGCCTGACTCTGCAGAAACCTTTCAGGTCACTAGCTAATATGATAGTGAGAAATTACTGGGTCAAAATCTAGGAAAAGACATGAACCTGGAGAAGTGAGCCCAGTACTTAAGGCTGCTTTCAAAGGCATTTGATGCTCTGGAAGAAACAGCTGCAAAACTGAGCAGCCGTTCGATAGCCTTGTGAAAAAAAGGGGCAGAAGACAAAGCCTGGGCTCAATAAATAAATAAACACCCCCTATCTTTAAGCTAGGGCTCCAAAGGACTTTGCCCTCAGGAAAATGGTGAGGTGGAAATAAATCAGTACTCCTACTGACTCGCAGCCAGCTTGGAATCATCTGTAATTTGGGACAACCTCCATCTTTGAACTCAGAATAGGGTCATACTGGACTGGTAGATTAAGATACCTGGAAGAAGCAAGCAGAAATTTTCCTAGAAATAACTTCTCAAATACAAAGGCCAGAACAAAAATGAAAATAGAAATTCTAAAACTAGAAAAAAATTACTAATAACCAAAAATAAGAACACAACAGATATGAATAATGATAGATTTGGTACAGGTGAAGGGATAACTTGTGAATTGGAAAACAGAACAGAAGAAAGTATCCAGATTGTAGAGAAAATAAAAATAATAAAATATTTTAGTATGAAGATTTTTATAACTTTGGTACTTATTAATAGAATTATTTGTTGTTATGAAAGTAAAAATAGATAATATATGTGCAAGTATTTAATACAAGCCCTAGCACATAGGAAGAACTCAAAAAGTATTTGTTGAATTTGAAATTTAAAAAAATTAATTTGTTGATTTTGCGGGTAATCTCTGTCATCTTATATAATTTCCATTTCTTTGCCAAAATGTTCAAGCTTCTCTTTTATTTTTCTATTTCAACTTCTAAAGCATATTAATAATAATTTTCTATTTTATTTTGCATGTTATGATTCCAGTCTCTAAAATATTTTGGATCTGTTACTGCTAGCTCTTGCTTATCTTGTCTTGTTTTCTTGTGTGGGTTTATAATTTTTGACTATGAGATACTTTTAAGGGGGAGCTTTATTTCTGGGACATCTTTGAGGCCAGGATGGCGGCTGAATCTTTTGATTTTGCATTTTCTTTTGAGAATTGTCTGGGGGTATGACCAACTCTAAACTACTTTACATTAATTTTTTTACAGGAGGTTTTCCAGACAACACAGGTAATATGATGAATGAAAAATAAGTGTTAGAGTCAGCTTATGATACAAATTTCCAAAACTTTTTTTTCCTTTTCTTAGTTTTTCTTCACCCAGTGCCAAAGTCAAAATAGGCATGTTTTCTACTGTTCAATTTTTCTACCTTTAAAAAAAAAATCAGCTTTTTATTTTAGAACAGTTTTAGATCTACATAAAATTATTAGCATAGTACAGAGGGCTCCCATCTACCCCACGTCCAGTAGCCTCTGTTATTAACATCTTACCTTAGTCTGGTCTATTTGTTACAATTAATAAACTGATACTGATAATATTAACCAAAATTCATACTTTATTCAGATTTTCTTGGTTTTTACCTAATGTCCTTTCAGTTGCAGGACACCACACTAAATAGTGGTCATGTCTCCTTAGGCATCTTTTGGCTGTGACAGTTTCCAAGAGTTTTATAATGATCTTGGCAGTTTTGAAGAGTGCTGGTTAGGTATTTTATGGAATGTCCCTTAATTGAAATTTGTCTGCAGTTTTTCTCATGATTAGATTGGAAGGAAACTCAGAAATCAACTGCCATTTTCATCACATTGTATCAAGGGTACATACTATCAACTTGATTTATGACTGTTGATGATGATCTGGATCATCAGGTTGAGATGGTGGTTGTCAGCTCTCTCCACTGTAAAGTTACTCTTTCCCCCACTTCCATACTGTACTTTTTGAATGGAAGTCATTGTGTGCAGCACATGCTTCAGGAGTAGGGAGCTATGCTCCGCCTTCCAAAGGGTAAAGTGTATATATCAATTATTTGGAACTCTGCATGGAAGATTTGTCTCATCTCCCCCATTCATTTATATCAGTATGGACACATGGATATTTATTGTATACTTTGAATTATAATCCAAGGCTACTTTGTTTGAGAAAATAAACAAATTTAGTTTCTCATATTATTCCAGCTGTGGTCATTGGGAGCTCTTCCAGTTGGCTCCTATGTTCCACTGACATACTTCATCATTGTGGGATTTTTGGTTTTGAGAACTTCATTACTTTCTATCATTATAAGATGTCCCAGTGTCATCTTGTATATGTATATCTCCTGCTCCTGCAATCAGCTCTTTCTTCAGGGAGCACTTACTAACAATGAATTAGAAACCAGTATCTGGGCACTAGGAACGCTCCTTGCTACTTGATTGTTCTTGTTCCTAAACCCTCTCAGCTGACAGAACAAGGAAATATATTTGTGTAATACTGACCTTTGTATATACAAATAACTGTAAGTATTTCTATATGTAACCATTTCTATCTAAACAAACATGAGTTTATCTAAGCTAAAAGGACATGAGTTCACACTGTTATCTCCAACTCTGTTACACAGATCGTTCTAGCTTCTTTCCCTTACTTATCTGTAAATTCCTACTCCAATGGTAAAAAAAAGTGGCTTTTCATCATCCACCATCCATTTACTTAACTGCACAACTGTGATACTATATAACAGTATCAGAATTGTTAACCTGTACCATATGGAAGAGGACATTATCAATTAGAGTACAGTGCATATATACAGTAAATTTTGCCTTTAGCCTCACTAGATTTCACTCATTTCCAAAGTTACTTAAATCAGTACCTTTTCCATCTGCCTCTTTTAGTGAGGTTGTTTTACAAATCTGTAATACAGTTAGGATGTTTTGTCACATTCTCCATTCTCTTTTGGGATCTTCTGGCCTCCTAAATATTTTTTAAAATTTGCATACACTAAGGTTCACGATTTGTGCCTCATCTACTTTTTTTTTGAGACAGAGTCTTGGTCTATTGCCCAGGCTGGAGTACAGTGGCATGATCTCAGCTCACTGCAGTCTTGACCTCCTGGGCTGAAGCAATCCTCCCACCTCAGCCTCCTGAGTAACTGAGACCACAGGCATATGCCACCACGCTCAGCTGATTTTGTTTATTTTCTGTTGAGACAGGTTTCTCTGTGATGACCAGGCTGGTCTTGAACTCCTGAGATCAAGTGAATATCCTGCCTCAGCCTCCCAGAGTTTTGGGATTATAGGTGTGAGCCACTGTGCCTGACCTTATTTACTTTTATAGTGAAGGTAGCCTTTTGGAATCCCACTTTTATGCAGAAGTCTGTTAGAATCTTCACCTGGGCTGGTCTTGGGCCTTATGTCCTATTATCCTTCTGCATGTAGCCACCACAGTGTAAGCAGAAACACTCAGAACAAAAGTTTCTTTTAGCATTCACTCCCTTGTTGGGGTTCCTCTTCTCACTTCTCACATAACTTAGGTTATGAAATCTATTGATTCTATTATTTCATTCAAACTCAGTAAGATATTTACATTTTTATAATGTCTTACTTGTTTCAATTAGATTGTTCAGCGTATCTAATCAAACATGCTACCAGAAATGGAAGTCCTTTTTACATTATTTAATTTTTTTAAAATATTTCATTATCTATAAACATCTTTTAAGTGTCCTCGGCTCTTTATTTTTGGAAACAAAAAGGGGAAATTATGAATGAGTTAAATAAATAATGATTCAAGATCAGATTCCATCTGTTATAAATAGTGATGTTAGAGAAAAATTAAAGAATACAATATAGCTACTTATAAAATAAGAGAACATGTCTTTAAAATACATTTAGAACAAGAATTTTGTATTAGGAAATTCAACTGTTATTTTTATTGTTATTATTTAATTTTACTGAAATGACTTCCATGAATTGAGAATTACTTTCTGTATATCTCTGAGTGTCATGTTTTCTGGTTACCCTATAAACAATGTTAATATGCAGTTGGCTGAATAAAACTGAGCTAGGAATATATGAGCAAATACTTCAAACAAATTTTAATAAATAAACATTCTGTCATTACCTTGAGACTGCGGCACCTGTTTTAGAGAGATACCAATGTTTTATCCATTTTAGTGTCAGCCTTCAATGATCAGGTGGAACAACATGCAGGTTGAAGAAAAATGACTCTCAGTACCCTCATCACTTAGGTTTGCGCTGTAAGACCACTCATCATGTTACCACCGTTATGCCTTTTTTTTTGTTTTTGGTATAAAGCATGTTAGCATTGTTGCTGCTGGTGTTGAATATATGTGGTAATACCTGTTATAAAACATTATTCTAGGACACATCTGAGGAACATGAGCTTGCCACATACAGTAGAAAATAACAACAACAATTTTCTCTTTTCCTTTTCCCACACTAAGATTATAAAACTCTTAGACATGTCTCAGTTGCTTACACATGAAACCTAGTTCATAATGTCCTCTCATACAGTACCATTTATTCCCCATATGGTTGTACTTCAAAATGCAATGATTTTGTGTAAGCCTTGTTAGAAAACAACTTTTGATAATTTAGGGGAGTTATCTTCTCTAAAGAGTAAATTTACATCATTCTGTTGGAACATTTCAGAATGTCACCTGAAAAATATACCTATCTTCAGTCTGAGGTGACCTCAACACCCAGAAACCCAGATTATCTCTGAAAGTGTGTAAATTGCTTTGTAAAGAAGGCATCAGTCTCATTATCACAGTGTTGTGTTAAAATCCACCATGCAGTCCTATTTCTGAACTGACTGGGAGAAATTCCTCAGCTTGACGTAAATCCTCAGATGATAGAGACCAATCATTGTGAGAAGAAACCACATTTCCTTTTCTTTGTCTTTTCATGATTAAATGTTTGAATTGCATTTTCTTATTTTAACTAGGTATCAGTCACTTGCCCGTTGATAGCTGAATTAATTTGTAAACCATGAAGGAAAGGAAAATATTTTTTCATCTTACTTAATCTTCTTTTTCATTCCAGTACTGATTGAAGAAAGAATCAATAGCAGTAAGCCCTCCCAGGAAGGAAAAAATATTTAATTTCATTTTACATATTTTAAAATTGTGAATTGTTTTCTTTTCTTGAATCTTCCTCTTTTTTTTGAACATACAATATGAGAAAACAACTTTACAAATGATTTGTTTCTAAGAAAGCCAGCTGAGCATTGTAGAAAGAATATGGACTTTGCATTCAGACAACAAGAATTTGAATCCCAAATCTGCCTTTTAATAGCTAAATGAGTATGGCTAATTTATTTGCCCTCATCAAAAATTAGTTCCCTCATTTCTATAGTGGGGAATAGCAATACTTACAGGACTGTAGTAAAGATTAAATTAGGTCAGTTATGTATATAACACACCTATCATGTAGCATCATTATTGTTATTGCTATTATTACTATTATTTATTATATAACTATTCTGTTGTTTTAAAAAATATTCAGAGATAAAAAGTATATGGCTGCTTTTAGAAACAAATTAGCCAGAACAAGTTGTAATTATAAAGAGCTTACCCAGAAGACAATTGAATGGTTTATACTGAATAGTGATAAAGGGGAAGTGAAAAGATAATTAAATTAATTGGTTGCTAAAGTGTTTTTGCCCAATTAAAAGTCAAAACTAGGGGGTTAAGTGAAGACTTTCTGCATGTCTGAATTTTATATATTCACTCATTCATTTATTCAAAACTGCGTATTTATGTAACATTAACTATATGCTGGGCATTGTGGAAGAAGAAAGATCAAGGGTTAGGAGCATGCAAAGAGAATTCCATCTAAATAATTATGGTACTTTTTTCAAACCACAAGCATACAAAAAGATGTTCACTGTCACCAATAGTTAAATAATATAAATTAATAAAATTATAAGATACTTTCTTTTATAGGATTGCAAAAAATTAGAAAGACTAGTAACATTTACAATTGGCAAAGATATAGGCATACTCTCATCCACGGTTTGGAGGTGTGTAAATTATTACAATTATTTTTGGCAATATTTGAGTAATTTGAAAATATTTATCTAAATTTAAAATGTGCATAGCCAGCAATTCTAAGAATTTATCTTACAGAAATAATATCATGGGAACATAAAGATATCTTTAGATCTAAAGATATCTTTAGAACATAATGATACGTTTTCTCTTCAGGGAGAGGGAGACAGAGAGGTTTGCTGCAGTGTTGTTTATAATCACCTAAAAGGGAAGGAAGAGTGCAACAGAATAGTATATTCTATATTTACACTCACATGTCTGTTGGCAGAGGACCTTAGTCACTTACAACATGGACTTCTCTATAGGGCTAATTGAGCATCCTTATGCCATGGCAACTGACTTCTTGCAGAGAAAGTCATGTAAAAGAGAGAAAGATATATGCTGCCACCACAAAAAAATAATAAGTAAGTGAGGTAATGCATATATTAATTAGCTTAATTTAGCCATTCTACAATATATACATATTTAAAAACATGTTGTACAAGGTAAATATATACAATTTTTATTTGTAGTTTAAAAACTAATTAAAAAAAGAACGTTGCAATACCTTTTATGACCTAGTCTCGGAAGTCACACAATATCATTTCTACAATATTCTGTTAATTAGCACTGGATCTCCAAATCCAGTCTAAGCTCAAGAGGTGGCAAATTACGCTTCAGTTTTTGGTGGGAGAAGTGTTGAATAATCTGTGGACGTATTTTAAAACTATTACTCTTTTTCCTCTGGCTACAAATTATTTACATTCTTCATACATGGAAAATATATTCACCCTCTTCCATACCAACTCCCAGTGCCAGGTCTTAATCTTTTACAACATCAGCTAAAATTCTAGAAATTTGCCATCTTAATCAGACCTAAATGTGAATGTGGCTTCTCTAGTGTTGTTTTTTAAGTGCAGCTCCTTGAGTACAGTGCCTTTTAACTCAAGCCCTGTGGGTTTAAGAGACAAGTTACCCACATACTCATCCAACATGCATAAGATAACTGTAAACAATCCTGTTCAAATAGTGGAAAAATGGGAAGCCTAAAGCAATCACTGATCCATAGCAATTCTGAAATCCACCCAGGCACATGTTCAATGTTTCTTGATTCTAACTCAAGGACTTCCTAGGAATGGTTCTCCATGGCTCTTGGCTGTACCCTTTGGTTTATTGGTTCTCTCCTCTGATTAATCTTTCCTTCCCCTTGAAAGGTAGACTGTTTTGGAGCTGTGCAGTTTTCTCAGGAAAACTTTGGAATTTCAAATACCTCTTTTCATTGTGTACTATCTCTGTTCCCTTCATTAAAGCTGATGGTATTTCTGTCAATATCATTATTTTTAGAAACTTTCTGAATCCCCTATGAACCTTATTCAAGCTCACTTCATTAGACAAAGTCATACCCCAAAATATTTTCAAGGAAAGTTATTCTCTACTTTGGGCTTCTGCTGAACTGTGGGAGGACAATACCCTTAAGCTTGTTCAAAGCTCTGTTGTTTCACTGAGTGGTTCTCAGAGGCACCATCTTACATCTTTCTGAGGTTGTAAACAAAGTATTTTGCAGCCACACTCTCATCTTCATCTCTGGAACGTATCTTTCCATCAGTGCCCTGAATTTGATTTTTCCTGGGAAGCCATGACTTTATTTTAGGTTTGTTTGCCATCTAGAGATGGTGGAGATTTTCAAAACCATCAAGTAATGGCTTCTCACATTTAGCAACTCTTCTTTTGGTTTATCTCCTTCCTCTCACATTCAGTATCAAGAAGAAACCAGGTGAAATATTCAGCACTTTGCCCGGCTATCTCCTTGGGAAGATCACTCAGTTCATTAGGTACATTTTCTACTTTCCACATTACCACAAGTGATAGTATTGCAAAATTTCTGCCACTATATCCTAAGGATCCCTTTTCTTCAGGTTCCAATAAGCCTTTTCTTACTTTTCTTTTAGCTTTTACCCTTAGCCTTCCTATAGCCATCAGGCTTCTATTAACAGTTTCATTAGGCTTTTTCTAATACTATCCCTTAAAGCCTTTACAGCTTTTGCTTACATCCAGTTCCAAAGCCACGTCCACAGTTTTATGTATTTATTATGACAGCACCTATTTTGGGGTATCAAATCTGTATCAGTTATTTTCTGCTGTGTAACAAATTACTCCAAAACACAGTAGCTTGTAACATCTTTTATTATGTCACAGTTTCTGTGGGTTAGGTGTCAGGGAGCAGCTTATGTGGGTGGTTATGGCTCAGGGTCTCTCATGAGATTACAGTCAACATGTCAGTAAGGGCTACAGTCATCTGTAGGCTTGAAGGAGGCCCAAGGACCCACTTCCAAGATGGCTCACTCACATATACATTGGCAAAGGGCCACAGTTCTTCACTGGCTATTAACAGGAAGCCTCCATTCCTTGCTATGTTGGCCTTTCCTTACGGCTGCTTGAATGGTCTCATGACATGGAAGTTGGCTTCCCCAAGAGTGAGTGATCTGGGAGAGAAAGCAGGGATTGAGCCGCAATGTCTTTTATGATCTAGTCTCAGAAGTCACATACTATAACTTCTGCCACATTCTGTCCATTAGAAGTGAGTCACAATGTTCAGCCCACACTCAGAAGACAGGGGTTAGGTTCTACCCTTTCTCCTAGAAAATGTTGATATATTATTATGTAAAAAAAACAAAGCAAGTTTTATATCTATATGTATAACATGATTCTGTTTTGGGAGAAAGCAATCTAACCTTGTATACATGGGTAAAAACATAAAGAGTTCTTGAAACCTACAGACCAAAATGTTGATACTTCTTACAGAGATATGTTAGGCAGTTGGAATGAGCCTAGTGAGACATAAGAGAAGAAGAATGAATTTTAAATATTACTTTTAAAAAGAGGTAAAATTTATGCATTTTAAACTTTATACTTGCGTTTTTCCATGTTTTAAAAACTTTCTAAAATAAGCATGTGTAGCTTACACAATTAACAATTGTGCTTACCAAGAGGAGAATGTTTACTCAGCTATAAATGTTGAATTGAGATTGGAGGACAATGGACATGAGGGCATGATCCACCAGAAGTCTCAAGATAATAATCCAGTGTCCAAGAGAAAAATAATTTAGTTACTACTGAAGATCTGATTTGTTCAAAGTAGATAAAATCAGCCATGTAAATTATGAAAAACATAACTTCATTTCTATTTGCTTTACTACAGAGTAAATGTTGACAAGATTTTAAGATAGAATAGAAAACAAAGGACTTCTGGTTAAAATGGAAACATAGACTGAAACATACTTTACCTACTCTTCCCTCCTGAAACTCCACTACAGTGTCAGTAAAGGCTGTGTGTACACACACACATTTAAGAGACAGAAAGAGACAGAGAGATAGAGAGAGAGAGAACATAAAAGAGGACAACAACAATATAATTTTGACTGCTGGAAAGCTGATGCATGTTAATTGGCTTTGCAGATCAGAAGAAGCTGAAATAGAAGCCCATGAGGGTGAAAGTCAGGAATTTCCAAAAACAATCTTGGAAGCTGAAAGCACCGGGTACTTCAGAATGTAAGGGACACGAGTAGAGAAGAAAACAAGAGGATTGATTTAAAATCTATTTAGGACATGGTTTATTTCCCAGATCCTTTCTGTAGCACCACCCCCAGTCAGGCAACGTTCTCTTTCTGACCTTGGCAGAGAATTAGAGGTTTACTCTCTGGAGATGTCAAGCCAGAGAACTCTGGACTTAGGGCATTAGGTAGAGAGGAGAATAAGAATACCATACCAAAAACGGGGAAAGTACCTGAAAGTCTCTATTCTAAACAATCTCTTCCATGGCTCAGCTTTAGAATTCTGGCAGCCATATTTAAAGGCAGGAGATTGGTGGATTTCTCTAAAAATAAAATGATCAGCCCAAGAGGAAAGCAAAGCAAAACAAAACAAAATAAAACAAAATGTAGACAGTTGGGGAGTCCTTCAATGAAAAGGGAGTCAATTATTCTTCAGTGAAGCCCAGTTTTAATAAGCCCTATTCTCTCACACAGACACAACTGTAAGGCTTCTCTCTCCTTATTGTTGTTATTTTTTTAAATTATTATTTCAGAAATGAGGATCTCACTGGTACTATCTCTGTTTCCTTCAGTCTCAAGTGATCCTGGGCTCAAGTGATCCTCCCACCTCAACCAGGCAAGTGGCTAGGATTAAAGGTGCATACCACTGCACCTGGCTTGGCTTCTTTCTTAATATGAGCTAAAATAAGAAGGACAAGAGATTTCGGAAAAACTTTTAACATCAGAAAGGCCAAAACAAAGAAAAAGGTGACACGAACAAAACAAATCACGTAGGAAGTAGAATAAAAAAAACTAATTATCATTAGGGAAATAAGAAAAGGTGTTACATCCACGACATACACACAAAAAGTTATAAAAAGTCAATATTTGAAAAGCAAAATAAAGGCCTTAGACATTTTAAAATATGATACAAGAAAAAAATTTTAATGTTCTATAGAAAGGATTAAGAAAATGTCTTAAAAATGTAGACAAGAAACAAAAGAAAAGAAACAAAAATAATAAGAAGAAGATGTAAAATAACAGAGAAAACATAAAGTCTACATGTCTATCATTCAAATAATATCAATACCAGAAAAAGACCAGAGCAAATGGAGGGGGAAATTGTCAAATAAATAATCTAATATTTTTCAGAATGAAAGGACATATTTCCAGACTGAATGAACCCCACCAACTACTCAGCATCCCACATTAAAGTAGACTCATGCAGAAGTATATCATCATGAAATTTCGGAACACTGAGAACATGCAGACCCTAGAAGCATCTTGATTTTTTAAAAAACTCACATACAAAGGATTGAAAATCAGAATATTGTCAGACTTCTTACAGCAAATTAAACTGCAGAACAATGGAGCAATGTCTTCAAAGTTCTCAGAGAAGATTGTTTCCAACCTCTAATCTGTACCCTAACAACTAATAAAGGGTGAAGTTAGAATAAGGACAGTTTCAGGCAAGCAAGATCCCAGCAAATTTACATTCTATGCGTCATTTCTCAGAAAGCTAAAGGAGGATGTGTTCATTAAGTAAAGAGTAAACTAAGAAGGGGCAAGATATGGAATCCAAGGAACAGGGGCCTCACTCAAGAGAGTCAAAGGGAATTCCCTGGATGACAGCAAAAGAAGATTCCCAAGGCAACAGCTGTGTTGCATCCTTGAATGTAACTGGCCCAGATTGAAGAGGAGGACAGAACCTCCAGGAGGAGAGGAGGAAGTAATATGTATAAAATTGACATAATCTTCAATATGTTTGATGTTTTGAGTGGAGATTACAATTCTGTAATAAAATTTAGAATGCATTAATTAAAACTATCAAGTGGGAAAAAATAAGATGATTATTAATTCCAGGGAACATATAACATTATACAAGAAAGGAATATAATTAACAAAGTACTTGGCTCAGATAAATAATTTTTGTATAGACAAAATAATGTAAGCCCCAATACTAATCTATCTGAAAATATGGTGATGTGGTTTGGCTGTGTCCCCACTCAAATCTCATCTTGAATTGTAGCTCCCATAATTCCCATGTGTCATGGGAGGGACCCAGTAGGATGTAATTGAATCATGGGGGCAGGTCTTTCCCATGCTGTTCTTGTGATCGTGAATGTCTCACAAGTTCTGATAGTTTCATAAAGAGGAGTTCCCCTACACAAGCTCTTTGCCTGCTGCCATGTAAGATGTGACTTTGCTCCTCCTTTGCCTTCTTCTATGATTATGAGGCCTCCCCAGCCATGTGGAATTGTGGGTCTATTAAACCTCTTTCCTTTATAAATTACCTAGTGTCAGGTATGTCTTTATTAGCAGCATGATAATGAACTAATACAGTGAGTTGGTACTGGGAGTGGGGTGCTGCTGTAAAGATACCCAGAAATGTAGAGGTGACTTTGGAACTGGATAACAAGCAGAGGTTGGAACAGTTTGGAGGGCACAGAAGAAGACAGGAAGATGTGGGAAAGTTTGGAACTTCCCAGAGACTTGTTGAATGGCTTTGACCAAAATGCTGATAGTTGTATGGGCAATAAAGTCCAGGCTGAGGTGGTCTCAGATGGAGATGAGGAACTCACTGGAAACTGGAACAAAGGTGACTTTTACTATGTTTAGCAAAGAGACTGGCAGCATTTTTTCCCTGCCCTAGAGATTTGTGGAACTTGTTTTTTTTTTTGAGACTGAGTCTCACTCTGTGCCAGGCAGGAGTGCAGTGCCACGATCTCAGCTCATTGCAACCTCCACCTCCTGGATTCAAGCAATTCTCCTGCCTCAGCCTCCCAAGTAGCTGGGACTACAGGCCTGCACCACCACGCCCAACTAATTTTTGTATTCTTAGTAGAGACGGGGTTTCACCATGTTGGCCAGGATGACCTTGATCTCTTGACCTCGTGATCTGCCCATCTCGGCCTCCTAAAGAGCTGGGATTACAGGCATGAGCCAGAGATCTGTGGAACTTTTAACTTGAGAGAGATGATTTAGGGTACCTGGCCAAAGAAATTTCTAAGCAGTGAAGTGTTCAAGAATTGACTTGGGTACTGTTAAAAGCATTCAGTTTTATGTATTCACAAAGATATGGTTTGGAATTGGAACTTATATTTAAAAGGGAAGCAGAGCATAAAAGTTCAGAACATTTGCAGCCTGACTATGTCACAAAAAAGAAAAACCCATTTTCTGAGCAGAAATTCAAGCTGGCTTCAGAAATTTGCATAAGTAATGAGGAGCCAAATGTTAATCACTAAGACAATGGGGAAAATGTCTGCAGGGCATGTCAGAGGTCTTCACTGCAGTCTTTCCCATCACAAGCTGGGAGGCCTAGGAGGAAAAAGTGGTTTTGTGGGCTGGGCCCAGCTCCCCCTGCATCCCATCCACTCCAGCTGTGGCTAGCTATGATGGTACAGCTTGGGCCAATGGATTCGGAGGATGCAAGCCCAGCCTTGACAGCTTTCATATGGTATTGAGCCTGTGGGCACACAGAAGTTTGCTGCAGGGATGGGGCCTCCTGGAGAACCTCTGCTAAGGCAGTGCAGAAGGGAAATGTGGGGTTGGAGCCCCCACACAGAGTCCTCACTGGGGCACTGCCTACTACACCTGTGAGAAGGGGCTCACTGCCCTCCAGGTACCAGAATGGTAGATCCATCAACAGTTTTTGCACCATGTGCCTGGAAAAGCCACAGACACTCAATGCCAGCCTGTGAAGACAGCCAGAAGGTGGGGAGTGTACCCTGCAAAGCTGTAGAAGTGGAGCTGCCCAAGGCCATGAGAGTCCACCTCTCGCATTAGCATGAACTGGATTTGAGATATGGAGTCAAAGGAAATCATTTTGAAGCTTTAAGATTTGACTGCCCTGCTAGATTTCAGACTCCCATGTGACCTTTAGCCCCTTCATTTTGGCCAATTTCTCCTATTTGGAATGAGTGTATTTACCCAATGCAACCATGTGGAACTGTGAGTCAATTAAACTTATTTCCTGTATAAATTAGTCTCAGGTATGTCTTTATTAGCAGCATGAGAATGGACTAATACATGTGGTATAGCTATGTATAAGTGGATGAGTGAAAATTCTGTGGGGATATTCAGGGAAGTTATGATATAACTTCAACAGTGAAGAGTGCCTAGACAATATCTGAAATGCAAAATAAAAAAGTATAGAATAAACCTGTTTATTAAAAACATGGAGGCTGTGGTAGGCATTCATCATTTCTTTTAAGGGTGTCCAGCATCTTTTGAACAACATCCTTTTTAAACAATTATTTGTAATTTTTATGGGTACATAGTAGGTGTATATATTTATGGGGTATATGAGATATTTTAATACAGGTATACAATGTGTAATAATCACATTAGTGTAAATGGGGTATTCATCACCTTAAGCATTTATTATTTCTTTGTGTTATGAACAATTATACTCTTTTCATTATTTTTAAATGTATAATAAATTATTGTCAACTGTAGTCGCTTTGTTGTGCTATCAAATACTAGATCTTATTCACTCTATCTAACTATATTTTTGTACCCATTAACCATCCCTACTTTCTCTCCCCACCCCACTATCCTTCCTCGCCTCTGGTAACCATCGTTCTATTTTTTATCTCCACGAGTGCAATTCTTTTAATTTTTAGTTCCCACAAATGAGTGAGAACATGTGAAGTTTGTCTTTCTGTGCCTGGCTTATTTTGCTTAACATAATGACCTCCAGTTCCACCTACGTTGTTGCAAATGATCTCATTCTTTTTTATGGCTGAATAGTACTCCACTGTTTATATGTGCTGCATTTTCTTTATCCATTTGTCTGTTGATGGACACTTAGGTTGCTTCCAAATCTTGGCTATTGTGAATACCGCTGCAATAATCATGGGATTACAGATATCTCTTTGGTATCCTGATTTCCTTTCTTTAGGGTACGTAGCTGGAAGTGGGATTGCTGGATCTCATTGTAGCTCCATTTTTAGTTTTTTGAGGAAATTCCAAACTGTTCTAGATAGTGGTTGTACTAATTTATATTACCATCAACAGTGTACAAGGGTTCCCTTCTCTCCACATTTTCACCAGGATTTGTTATTCTCTGTCCTTTGGATAAAAGCCATTTTAACTGGAGAGAGATGCTATCTCATTGTAGTTTTGGTGTGCATTTCTCTGATGATTAATGATGTGGAGCACTTTTTCATATACCTGTTTGCCATTTGTATGTCTTCTTTTGAGAAATGTCTATTCAGATCTTTTGCCCATTCTTAATTGGATCATTACATTTTTTCCCTACTAAGTTGTTCAAAACTGGAGGAATCACATTAACTGACTTCAAATTATGCTACAGAGCTATAGTAACCTATATTCTGGCTATTAGTTTCTTGTCAAATGGGTGGTTTGCAAATATTCTCCCATTCTGTGGTTGTCTCTTCTTTGTTAATTGTTTCCTTTGCTGTGCAAAATATTTTTTTTTCTTTTTGAAATGGAGTCTCACTCTGTCACCCAGGCTGGAGTGCAGTGGTGCAATATCGGCTCACTGCAACCTCTGCCTCCTGGGTTCAAGCGATTCTCCTGCCTCAGCCTCCTGAGTAGCTGGGACTATAGGCATGTGCCACCACACCCAGCTAATTTTTTTTTTTTTTTTGTATTTTTAGTAGAGATGGGGTTTCACCATGTTAGCCAGGATGATCTCAATCTCCTGACCTCATGATTTGCCTGCCTCAGCCTCCCAAAGTGCTGGGATTACAGATATGAGCCACCGTGACTGGCTAAGACTTTTAACTTGATGTGATCTCATTTGTCCATTTTTGCTTTGGTTGCCTGTGCTTAAGGGGTATTACTCAAGAAATCTTTGCCCAGTTCAATGCCCTGAAGAGTTTCCCCAATATTTTCTTTTAGTAGTTTCATAGTTTGAGGTCTTAGATTTAAGTCTTTAATCCAGTTTGATTTCATTTTTGTATATGGTGAGAAATAGGGGTCTAGATTCATTCTTCTACATATGGATATCCAGTTTTCCCAGCACCATTTATTGAAGGGACTATCCTTTCCTCAACATATGTCCTTGGCACCTTTGTCAAAAATGAGTTTACTGTGGATGTGTGGGTTTATTTCTGGATTCTCTATTCTGTTCCATTGGCCTATGTGCCTGTTTTTATGCCACTACATGCTGCTTTGGTTACTATAGCTCTGTAACATAATTTGAAGTCAGACAGTATGATTTCTCCAGTTTTGTTCTTTTTGCTCAGGGTAGTTTTGGCTACTCTGGGTCTTTTGTTCTATATAAATTTTAAGATCTTTTTTTCTATTTCTGTGATGAATGTCTTTGGTATTTTGATAGGGATTGCATGGAATCTGTAGATTGTTATGTGTAGTATGGACATTTTAACAATATTGATTCTTCCAATCCATGAAGATGGAATATCTTTCCATTTTTTTGATGTCCTCTTCAACTTCTTGCATCAATATTTTATAGTTTTCTTTTTTCACTTTTGAATTGTTATTTAAAAACAGAAAATTTTGAAATGCTTTTATGTGTTTCTTCCAATCAAAGTAAATGATCTTTTAAAAACTTACACAATTTTCAGCTGGGCACAGTGGCTCATGCCTGTAATCCCAGCACTTTGGAAGGCCGAGGCAGGTGGATCACCTGAGGTCAGGAGTTTGAGACCAGCCTGACCAACATGGAGAAACCCCATCTCTACTAAAAATACAAAATTAACCAGGCATGATGGCACATGCCTGTAATCCCAGGTACTCAGGAGGCTGAGGCAGGAGAATCACTTGAACCTGGGAGGTGGAGGTTGCAGTGAGCTGAGATTGAGCCATTGCACTCCAGCCTGGGCAACAAGAGCAAAACTCCGTCTCCTATTTCTCCACATCCTCTCCAGCACCTGTTGTTTCCTGATTTTTTAATGATGGCCATTCTAACTGGTGTGAGATGGTATCTCACTGTGGTTTTGATTTGCATTTCTCTGATGGCCAGTGATGAGGAGCATTTCTTCATGTGTTTTTTTGCTGCATAAATGTCTTCTTTTGAGAAGTGTCTGTTCATGTCCTCTGCCCACTTTTTGATGGGGTTGTTTGTTTTTTTTTTTTTTTTTTGTTAAATAGGAACACTTTTACACTGTTGGTGGGACTGTAAACTAGTTCAACCATTGTGGAAGTCAGTGTGGCGATTCCTCAGGGATCTAGAACTAGAAATACCATTTGACCCAGCCATCCCATTACTGGGTATATACCCAAAGGACTATAAATCATGCTGCTATAAAGACACATGCACACGTATGTTTATTGCGGCACTATTCACAATAGCAAAGAGTTGGAACCAACCCAAATGTCCAACAACGATAGACTGGATTAAGAAAATGTGGCACATATACACCATGGAATACTATGCGGCCATAAAAAATGATGAGTTCGTGTCCTTTTTAGGGACATGGATGAAACTGGAAAACATCATTCTCAGTAAACTATCGCAAGGACAAAAAACCAAACACCGCATGTTCTCACTCATAGGTGGGAATTGAACAATGAGAACTCATGGACACAGGAAGGGGAACATCACGCTCCGGGGACTGTTGTGGGGTGGGGGGAGGGGGGAGGGACAGCATTAGGAGATACACCTAATGCTAAATGACGAATTAATGGGTGCAGGAAATCAACATGGCACATGGATACATATGTAACAAACCTGCACATTGTGCACATGTACCCTAAAACCCTAAAGTATAATAAAAAAAAATAAAAATAAAAAAATAAAAAAAAAAAAAAGAAAAAAAAAAAAAAAAAAAAAAAAAAAAAAAAAAACTCCGTCTCAAAAAGAAAAAAAAAAGAAAAAAAAAACAGAAAACAAAAAACAAAAAACAAAAAAACTTACACAATTTTCACAAATTTCTCTCAAGTCATCTCTAAGCAAATAATGTTCAAAGGGTTTATTTATTTATTCGGGGGCACGTGTGCAGGATATTCAGGTTTGTTACATAGGTAAATGTGTGTCATGGGTGTTTGTTGTATAGATTGTTTCATCACCCAGGTATTAAGCCTAGTATTCATTAGTTATTTTTCCTAATTCTCTCCCTCCTCCCACCCTCCACCCTTTGATAGGACCCTGTGTGTGTTGTTCCTCTCTATGTATTCATGTGTTCTCATCATTTAGCTCCCACTTATAAGCGAGAATATGCAGTATTTGGTTTTCTATTCCTGTGGGTAGTTTGCTAAGGATAATGGCTTCCAGTTCCATCCATGTCCCTGAAAAGGACATGATCTCATTTCTTTTTATGACTGCATAGTATTTCATCATGTATACGTACCAGATTTTTTTAATCTAGTATATCATTGATGGGCATTTAGGTTGATTACATGTCTTTGCTATTGTGAATAGTTCTGCAGTGAACATAGGCATGCATGTGTCTTTACAATAGAATGATTTATATTTCTTTGGGTATATACCCAGTAATGGAATTGCTGGGTCGAATGGTATTTCTGTTTCCAGGTCTTTGAGGCATCCCCACATTGTCTTCCACAATGGTTGAACTAATTTATCCTCCCACCAACAGTGTAAAAGTGTTCCCTTTTCTCCACAACATTACTAGCATCTATAATTTTTTGACTTTTTAATAATACCCATTGTGACTGGTGTGAAATGGCATCTAATTGTGGTTTTGATTCGCATTTCTCTAATAATCAGTGATGTTAAGCTTTTTTCAATATGATTTTTGGCCACACGAAAGTGTCTGTTCATGTCCTTTGCCCACTTTTAGATGGAGTTGTTTTTTTTTTCTTTTAAATTTGTTTAAGTTGCTTATAGATGATGAATATATTAGACCTTTGTCAGATGCATTGATTGCAAAAGCTTTCTCCCATTTGGTAGGCTGTTGATAGTTTCTTTTGCTGTGCAGAAGCTCTTTAGTTTAATTAGATCCCATTTGTCAATTTTTGCTTTTATTGCAATTGCTTTTTGTGTCTTTGTCATGAAACATTTGCCCATTCTTATGTATAGAATGGTATTGCCTAGGTTTTCTTATAGGGTTTTTATAGTTTTGGGTTTTACATTTAAGTCTTTAATCCATCTTGAGTTAACTTTTGTATACAGTGTAAGGAAGGGGTCCAGTTTTAATTTTCTGCATATGGCAGCCAGTTTTCCCAGCACCATTTATTAAATAGAGAATCCTTTCCCCATTGCTTGTTTTTGTCGGGTTTGTCAAAGATCAGATAATTGTAGGTGTGTGGTTTTACTTCTGGGTTCTGTATTCCATTCCATTGGTCTGTGTGTCTGTTCTTGTATCAGTACCATGCTGTTTTGGTTACTGTAGCCCTGTAGCATAGTTTGAAGTCAAGTAATGCGATGCCTCCAGCTTCGTTCTTTTTGCTTAGCATTGTCTTGGCTATTTGGGCTCTTTTTTGGTTCCACATGAATTTTAAAATAGTTGTTTTTCTGGTTCTGTGAAGAATGTCAATGGCAATTTAATGAGGATAGCACTGAATCTATAAATTGCTTTGGGTAGTATGGCCATTTTCATGATGTTGATTCTTAGTATCCATGATCATAGAATGTTTTTCCATTTGTTTGTGTCATCTCTGAGTTCTTTGAGCAGTGGTTTGTGGTTCTCCTTGAAGAGGCCTTTCACTTCTCTTATTAGCTGTATTCTTCGGTATCTTATCGTTTTTGTGGCAATTGTGAATGGCAGTTTATTCAGGATTTGGCTCTCAGCTTGCCTATTGTTGGTGTATAGGAATGCTAGCAATTTTTGCACATAGATTTTGTATCCTGAGACTTTGCTGATGTTGCTTGTTAGCTTAAGAAGCTTTAGGGCTGAGACAATGGGATTTGCTGGATATAGGATCATGTCATTGACAAACAAAAATAGTTTGACTTCCTCTATTCTTATTTGAATAGGCTTTCTTTCTCTTGTCTAATTGCCCTGGCCAGAACTTCCAATACTATGTTGAATAGGAGTGGTAAGAGAGGGAGTCCTTGTCTTGTTCCAGTTTTCAAGGGGAATGCTTCCAGCTTTTGCCCACTCAGTATAATATTGGCTGTGGGCTGTCATATAAGGCTCTTATTATTTTGAGGTATATTCTTTCAATACCTAGTTTATTGAGAGTTTATAACATGAAGGGATGTTGAATTTTATCCAAAGCCTTTTCTGCATCTATTGAGATCATCATGTGGATTTTGTCTTTAGTTCTGTTTATGTGGTGAATCACATTTATTGATTTGCATATGTTGAACCAACCTTGCATCCTGGTGATGAAGCCTGCTTGATCATGGTGGATAAGCTTTTCAATGTGCTGCTGGCTTTGGTTTGCCAGTATTTTGTGGAGAATTTTTGCATTAATGTTCATCAAAAATATTGGCCTAAAGTTTTCTTTTTTGGTTGTATCTCTGCCAGACTTTGGCATCAGAATGATGCTGGCCTCATAGAATGAGTTAGGGAGGAGTCCCTCCTTTTCAATTTTTTGGAATAATTTCAGTAGGAATGAAAAAAGAAGCCCAGGACCTGACAAATTCACAGCTGAATTTTCCCAGATGTACCAGCTCTTCTATTTATTACTGCTGCAATTTCAGAACTTGTTATTCATCTGTTCAGGGATTCAATTTCTTCCTGGTTCAGTCTTGGGAGAGTGTATGTGTCCAGGATTTCATTCAGTTCGTCTAGATTTTCTAGTTTATATGCATAGGGGTGTTTATAATATTCTCTGATGGTTATTTGTATTTCTGTGGGGTCAGTGGCAATATCCACCTTATCATTTATCACTGTTTTTATTTGAATCTTCTCTTTTTTCTTCGTTATTAGTCTAGCTAATGATCTATTTTATTAATTTTTTTTTGAAAAAAACCCTCTATATTCAATGATCTTTTGAAAGGTTTTTAGTGTCTCTATCTCCTACAGTTGAGCTCTGATCTTGGTTATTTCTTGTCTTCTGCTAGCTTTGGGGTTTGTTTTGCCCTTGGTTCTCTAGTTCTTTTAGACAAGATGTTAGGTTGTTAACTTGAGATCTTTCTAGCTTTCTGATGTGGGCATTTAGTGCTATAAGTTTCCCTCTTAACACTGCCTTAGCTGTGTCCCAGAGATTCTGGTACATTGCGTCTTTGCTTCATTAGTTTCAAATAACATCTTGATTTCTCCCTTAATTCCATTATTTACCCAGGAGTCATTCTGGAGCAGGTTGTTCAATTTCCATGTAGTTGTATGGTGTTGAGTGAATTTCTTAGTCTTGAGTTCTAATTTTATTGCACTATGGTCTGAGAGATTGTTATGATTTCAGTTGTATTGTATTTGCTGAGGAGTGTTTTACTTCTGATTATGTGATCAATTTTTGAGTAAGTGCCCTGAAGATGAGAAGAATGTATATTCTGTTGCTTTTCGTGGAAAGTCCTGCAGATATCTTTCAGGTCTGCTTCATCCAGAACTGAGTTCAGGTTCTGAATATCTTTGTTAATTTTCTGTCTCAATGGTCTGTCTAATATTGTCAGTGAAGTGTTAAAGTCTCCCACTATGGGAATCTAAGACTCTTTAAAGCTCTCTAAGAACTTGCTTTATGAACCTGGGTACTCCTGTGTTGGATGCATATATATTTAGGATAGTTATCTCTTCTTGTTGACCTGAACCTTTTACCATTATGTAATGCCCTAATTTGTCTTTTTTGATCTTTGTTTGTTTCAAGTCTGTTTTGTCAGAACTGAGGATTACAATCCCTGGTTTTTTCCATTTTCCATTTTCTTGGTAAAATTTTCTCTCTCCCTTTATTTTGAGCCTATGTGTGTCTTTGCATGTGAGATGTGTCTCCTAAAGACAACATAGCAATGGGTCTTGATTCTTTATCCAGTTTACCACTCTGTGTTTTTTAATTGGGGCATTCAGCCCATGTACATTTAAGGTTAGTATTATTATGTGTGGATATTTTTCCTGTCATCATGATGCTAGCTAGCTATTTCGCAGACTTGTTTGTGTGGTTGCTGCATAGTGCCACTGGTTTGTGTTCTTTGGTGTGTTTTTTGTAGTGGCTGGTAATGGTTTTTTCTTTCCATATTTAGTGCTTCCTTCAGGAGCTCTTGCAAGGCAGGTCTGGTGGTAATGAATTCCCTCAGCATTTGCTTGTCTGAAAAGGATTTTATTTTTCCTTTGCTTATGAAGCTTAGTTTGGCTATATATCAAATTCTGGGTTGGAATTTATTTTCTTTAAGAATGTTGAATATTGGCCCCCACTCTCTTCTGGCTTGTAGGGTTTCTGGTGAGAGGTTTGCTGTTAGTCTGGTGGGATTCCCTTTGTAGGTGACCTGGCCTTTCTCTCTGGCTGCCCTTAACATTTTTTCTTTCATTCCAACCTTGGGGAATCTGATGATTATGTGGTCTGGGGATAATCTTCTCATAGAGTATCTTACTGGGGTTCTCTGCATTTCCTGAATTTGAATATTGGCCTGTCTTTCTAGGTTAGGGAAGTTCTTCTGGATGATATCCTGAAATATGTTTTCCATATTGGTTCCATTCTTTCTGCCTCTTTCAGGTACAGTAATCAGTCATAAATTTGGTCTCTTTACATAAAAGCCCATATTTCTCAGAGGTTTTGTTCATTTCTCTTCATTCTTTTTTGTCTATTCTTGTCTGTCTTATTTCAGAAAGACAATCTTCAAGCTCATGAAGCTTGAAGATTCTTTCCTCCACTTGGTCTATTCTGCTATTAGTATTTGTGATTGCATGTGAGGTTCTTATAGTATGTTTTTTTTAGCTCTACCAGGTTGGTTATGTTCTCCATACTGGCTATTTTGGCTGTCAGCGCCTGCATTGTTTTGTCATGATTTTTAGCTTCCTTGCATTGGGTTACAACATGCTGCTTTACCTCAGCAAAGTTCATTTCATTTTTTATCTACACTCTGAAGCCTACTTCTGTCATTTCAGCCATTTCATTCTCAGGCCAGTTCTGAACCTTTGCTGGAGAGGTATTGTGGTCATTTGGAGGAAAGAGAGCACTCTGGCTTTTTGAGTTTTCAGAATTTTTGCACTGATTCTTTCTCATCTTTGTGGGCTTATCTACCTTCGATTGTTGAGGTTGTTAACCTTTGGATGGGGCTTTTTGTGGGTTTTTCTTTGTTTTTCTTTTAACATTCTGACCACTTTTCCATAGGGCCACTGAGGTTTGCTGGGGGTCTGCTCCAGACCCTAGTCATGTTGGATTTTCCAGTGCCTAGAGGTATCACCAGTGAAGACTATAAAATAGCAAAGATGGCAGCCTGGCCCTTACTCTGGGAATTCCCTCCCAGGGGAGTACAGACCTGTTGCTGGCCCAAAGGCACTCATAGAATGTGGCTGGAGACCCCAGTTGGGAAGTCATCTCGTCCAGTCAGGAAGAATGGGATCAGGGACTCACTTAAAGAAGCAGTCTGGCTGGGCACAGTAGCTCATGCCTGTAATCCCAGCATTTTGAAAGGCCAAGGTGGACAGATCACCTGAGCTCAGGAGTTTGAGATAGCCTGGCCAACATGGTGAAACCTCGTCTCTACTAAAAATACAAAAAAAAAAATTAGCTGGGCATAGTGGTGTGCACCTGTATTCCTAACTGCCTGGGAGGCTGAGGCATGATAATCACTTGAGCTGGGGAGGTAGAGGCTGCAGTGAGCTGAGATCATGCCACTGCACCCCAGCCTGGGTGGCAGAGTGAGACTCTGTCTCAAAAAAAAAAAAAAAAAGAAAGAAAAAGGAAAAAAAAAGAAAGAAGCAGTCTGGCTGCTTTTTGGTAGAGCAACTGTGCTGTGTTGGGGGCTCCCTTCAAGCTTTGCACTCTGTTCCAGGGAGAAATTAGAACTCTGTCAGCTGTAGAGGAAGGGGCGGCTGGAGACATGGGCAGGGGTAGCTGGAGACCCCAGGTAGGAGATCCTGCCCAGTGAGGAAGAATAGACTGGGGTCCTATTTAAAGAAGCAGTTTGGCCATACCTCGGCAAAGCAGCCATGCTGTGCTGGGGTACTACCTCTGCCCCAGTTGGTCTGGACTCTCCAAAGCCTGAAGGCTGGAACAGCTAAGTAGCCTAAACAGCAAAGGTGGTGGCCCAACCCTCCCACTGGGCACTCTGTCCCGTGAGAAATCAGAAATCTGTCAGCCACAGGATATAGGCGGGGGTGGCTGGAGGCCCCAGTTGGGAGGTCCCACTCAGGGGGGAGGAATGGGTTGGGATACCACTTAAAGAAGCAGTCTGGCCATGTTTTGGTAAAGCAGCTGTGCTGTGCTGGGGGATCCCCTTCTTGTCTGGTCCATTTGGACTCTCCAAAGCCTGCAGGCTGGCACAGCAAAGATGGTAGCCCACCCCTCCCCCTGGGAGCTCTATCCTGTCACAGGTAGGCAGTACCCTGTTGGCGGTGGCTGGCTGGAATTCCAAGTCAGTTGGTCTCATCTTGTGAGGTGCCATAGAAGTGGGGCCTGTAAACTGATGCTGCTTGGCCCCCTGGATTCAGCCCCCTTCCTAGGTGTACATACAGACCTCCCACCTTGCCTGAGTTGCAGTCACCTTTGCAGGGGATCCTGGGGCTGGAGTATGTAAAGCTCCTGGGTCTCTGTGTGTGCCTGAGCAGCTGCTCTGCTGAGACTCCACACAGTTCTGTGTATCAGACCCAAGGCCCTGGTGGAGTGGGTACACGAGGGGATGTCCTAATCCAAGGGTTGCAAAGATCCATGGGAGAAGCGGGGTTTCCGATGTTGCGCATTCACTCATCACTTCCCTTGGCTGGGGGTGGGGGTTCCCTTGGGTCTGTGTTGCTCCCAGGTGGGCTGTTGCCCTGTCCTGCTTTTCTCCATTCTCCATGGGTTAAGCTGTTTCCCTGATCATTCCCAGTGTGAATACCTGGATGTTTCCGTTGAAGGTGCTGTATTTACCCACCCCTTTCGTTCTGTTCTGTTGAGTGCCACACACTTTAGCTGCTTCTAATCAGCCATCATGGCCCCAACCTTTAGTTTTCATTGTTGAGAGATTTTACTTTGGTTAAGTTTATTCCTAGGTATTTTATTTTATTTTATTTGTAGCTCTTGTAAATGGGATTACTTTTTTGATTTCTTTTTCAGATTGTTCACCGTTGGCATATAGAAATGCTACCAATTTTTGTGTCTTGATTTAGTATCCTACAACTTTACTGAATTTATCAGTTCTAATAGTTTTTTTGTGAGTGTGCATGTGGAGTCTTTAGGTTTTTCCAAATACAAGATCATATCATCTACAAACAAGGATAATTTGACTTCTTTTTTTCCAATTTGAATGCCATTTATTTCTTTCTCTTGTTCAATTCCTCTAGCCGAGACTTCCAGTACTGTGTTGAATAACAGTGGTAAAAGTGGACATCCTTGTCATGTTCCAGATGTTAGAGGAAAGGTTTTTCAGTTTTTCCCCACTCAGTATGATACTAGCTATAGATCTGTCATATGTGGCTTTTATTGTGTTGAGGTATGTTCCTTCCATACCCAGTTTTTTAAGAGTTTTTTTAAAATCATGAATGAATGTTAAATTTTATCAAATGCCTTTCCAGCATCAATTGAAATGATCAAATGGTTTTTCTTCTTCATTCTGTCGATGGAATGTATCACATTAATTGATTTGCGAATGTTAAACCATTATTGTGTCCCTGGGATAAATTCCATTTGGCCATTCATGATGAATGATCTTTTTAATCTCTTGTTGAATTCAGTTTGCTAGTATTGAGGATTTTTGCAATAATGCTCATCAGAGATATTGGCCTGTAGTTTTCCTTTTTTGACGTGTTTCTGTTTGGTTTTGGTATCAGGGTAACACTGGCCTTGTAGAGTGAGTTTGGAAGTACTCCCTCCTCCTCTGCTTTTTGGAATAGTTTGAGTAGCATTGGCATTAGTTCTTTAAATGTTTGGTAGAATTCAGCAGTGAAGCCATTGGAGCCCAGGCTTTTCTCTGCTGGGAGACTTTTTATTATGGCTTCAATCTCATTGCTTGTTATTGATCTATTCGGGTTTGGTATTTTGTATTTCTTCATGGTTCAATCTTGGTAGGTTGTATATGTTTTGGAGTTTATCAATTTCTTCTAAGTTTTCCAGTTTATTGGCATATATTGCTTATAGTAGTCTCTAATAACCCTTTGAATTTCTGTGGTATCAGCTGTAATGTTTTCTTTTTCTTATCTGATTTTATTTAGTTAGGTCTCTTTTTCTTAGTCTGGCTAAAAGGTTTGTTGATTTTATCTTTTCAAAAAAAAACAACTTTTGGTTTCATTGATTTTTTTTGTATTTTTTTCATTTCAATTTCATTTTTTCTGCTCTGATATTTATTATTTCTTTTCTTGTACTAATGATGGGCTTGTTTTGCTCGTGCTTTTCTATTTCTTTAAGATGCATTTTTAGATTGTTTATTTAAAGTTTTTCTACTTTTCTGGGGTAGGCATTTACTGCTATAAACTTTCCTCTTAGTATTGCTTAGTACCACAAGGCTTGCAAATAACATCTTATAACCCATTATTTTAAACTGATGACTACTTAACTCTGATTGGAAAAACAAACACACAAACAAGCAAAGGAAAAATTAATAATAAAAACTCTACACTTTAACTTCAACCCTCTACTTTTTAACTTCTTGTTGTTTCTATACTATGTGTTGACAAGTTGCTGGTGATTATTATTTTTGATAGGTTCATCTTTTAGTCTTTCTACTCAAGATATGAGTAGTTTACGCACCATAATTACAATGTTTTAATAGTCTGTGTTTTTCTGAGTACATACTATTGCCAGTGAGTGTTCTTTTTTCCTTTTTTTTTTTTTTTATCGTCAGATGTTTTCTTAACACTTGTTAATGTCTTTTTCTTTCAGATTGAAGAACTCTCTTCAGCTGACAAAATCCCTCCAGTTTTGTATGTCTGGAAAAGTCTTTATTTCCCCTTCATGTTTAAGGGATATTTTCACTGGATATAATATTCTAGGATAAAAGATTTTTTTCCCTCAGCATTTTAAATAGGTCATGCCACTGTCTCCTGGCTTGTAAGGTTTCCACCAAGAAGTCTACTGCCAAACAGTTTGGAGCTCCTTTATATGTTATTCGTTTATTTCCTCTTGCTGCTTTTAAGATTCTTTCCTTATATTTGATCTTTGAGAGTTTGATTATTAAATGTCTGAGGTGGTCTTCTTTTGGGTTAAATCTGCTTGGCATTCTATAACCTTCTTGTACTGGAATATTGATATCTTTTTCTAGGTTTGGAAAGTTTTCTGTTATTATCTCTTTGTATAAATTTTCTACCATAATCTCTCTCTCTCTCTCTCTCTCTCTGTCTTCCCTGGATGGACAATTCCCCTGGAGGGCAATTAGACTAGCCCTCGCTAGTTTAAATGCTCCCTCCATGTGCATCAGTCAAATTCTTACCTGCGTTGCTTTCCACTGTGACAGAGCAGCACTGAATTCCAATGCAAAGTTCCATAATCGTTTTGCTCTTTCTCCCCAAAGCACACACATTCTCTGCTTCTTTCCTTGATGTTAAAACCAGGTACTGTGATCACTCACCTGATTTTTGATTCTTATGAAAGAATCAAAATTTTCTATGAATAATTGTTCCTGCGGGGATGGGGAGGGGCTGACCGCTGGAGGGTTCTATTTGGCCATCTTGCTCTGCCCCATCTAAACAACATCTTATTATATTTGGAGAACTTTCTGATGTATGAGTCTTGTCTTCCCAAAATTAACCCAGAAAATTCTGTTCTGCAGTGTTCTTTGCAGCTAGCACAGACATCTGTGACCTAGGCTTACTACCAGACTCACACACATGAGATTTTTACACAGAAGTGAACAACTTGAGAAAGGTGGCCCTGCATGGAAAACATTTTGCTGATGTGGGCTGGACAAAATCATTCTGCTTTGGAGGGCAACCTTGGGTTGGTGCAAAAATAATTGCAGTTTTTACTTTTTTTTAATTATACTTTAAGTTTTAGGGTACATGTGCACAACGTGCAGGTTTGTTACATATGTATACATGTGCCATGTTGGTGTGCTGCACCCAGTAACTCGTCATTTAGCATTAGGTATATCACTTAATGTTATCCCTCCCCCCTCCCCCCACCCCACAACAGTCCCCGGTGTATGATGTTCCCCTTCCTGTGTCCAAGTGTTCTCATTGTTCAATTCCCAACTATGAGTGAGAACATGCGGTGTTTGGTTTTTTGTCCTTGCGATAGTTTGCTGAGAATGATGGTTTCCAGCTTCATCCATGTCCCTACAAAGGACATGAACTCATCATTTTTTATGGCTGCATAGTATTTCATGGTATATATGTGCCACATTTTCTTAATCCAGTCTACCATTGTTGGACATTTGGGTTGGTTCCAAGTCTTTGCTATTGTGAATAGTGCCGCAATAAACATACGTGTGCATGTGTCTTTATAGCAGCATGATTTATAGTCCTTTGGGTATATACCCAGTAATGGGATGGCTGGGTCAAATGGTATTTCTAGTTCTAGATCCCTGAGGAATCACCACACTGACTTCCACAATGGTTGAACTAGTTTACAGTCCCACCAACAGTGTAAAAGTGTTCCTATTTCTCCACATCCTCTCCAACACCTGTTGTTTCCTGACTTTTAATGATCACCATTCTAACTGGTATGAGATGATATCTCATTGTGGTTTTGATTTGCATTTCTCTGATGGCCAGTGATGATGAGCATTTTTTCATGTGTTTTTTGGTTGCATAAATGTCTTCTTTTGAGAAGTGTCTGTTCATGTCCTTTGCCCACTTTTTGATGGGGTTGTTTGTTTTTTTCTTGTAAATTTGTTTGAGTTCATTGTAGATTCTGGATATTAGCCCTTTGTCAGATGAGTAGGTTGCAAAAATTTTCTCCCATTCTGTAGGTTGCCTGTTCACTCTGATGGTAGTTTCTTTTGCTGTGCAGAAGCCCTTTAGTTTAATTAGATCTCATTTGTCAGTTTTAGCTTTTGTTGCCATTGCTTTTGGTGTTTTAGACATGAAGTCCTTGCCCTTGCCTATGTCCTGGATGGTATTGCCTAGGTTTTCTTCTAGTGATTTTATGGTTTTAGGTCTAACATTTAAGTCTTTAATCCATCTTGAATTAATTTTTGTATAAGATGTAAGGAAGGGATCCAGTTTCAGCTTTCTCCATATGGCTAGCCAGTTTTCCCAGCACCATTTATTAAATAGGGAATCCTTTCCCCATTTCTTGTTTTTGTCAGGTTTGTCAAAGATCAGATAGTTGTAGATATGCGGCATTATTTCTGAGGGCTCTATTCTGTTCCATTGGTATATATCTCTGTTTTGGTACCAGTATCATGCTGTTTTGGTTACTGTAGGCTTGCAGTATAGTTCTAAGTCAGGTAGCGTGATGCCTCCAGCTTTGTTCTTTTGGCTTAGGATTGCCTTGGCAATGCAGGCTCTTTTTTGGTTCCATATGAACTTTAAAGTAGTTCTTTCCAATTCTGTGAAGAAAAAACCACATGATTATCTCAATAGATGCAAAAAAGGCCTTTGACAAAATTCAACAACCCTTCATGCTAAAAACTCTCAATAAATTAGTATTGATGGGACGTGTCTCAAAATAGTAAGAGCTATCTATGACAAACCCACAGCCAATATCATGCTGAATGGACAAAAACTGGAAGCATTCCCTTTGAAAACTGGCACAAGACAGGGATGCCGTCTCTCACCACTCCTATTCAACATAGTGTTGGAAGTTCTGGCCAGGGCAATCAGGCAGGAGAAGGAAATAAAGGGCATTCAATTAGGAAAAGAGGAAGTCAAATTGTTGCTGATGACATGATTGTATATCTAGAAAACCCCATCGTCTCAGCCCAAAATCTCCTTAAGCTGATAAGCAACTTCAGCAAAGTCTTAGGATATAAAATCAGTGTGCAAAAATCACAAGCATTCTTATACACCAATAACAGACAAACGGAGAGCCAAATCATGAGTCAACTCCCATTCACAATTGCTTCAAAGAGAATAAAATACCTAGGAATCCAACTTACAAGGGATGTGAAGGGCCTCTTTAAAGAGAACTACAAACCATTGCTCAATAAAATAAAAGAGGATACAAACAAACGGAAGAACATTCCATGCTCATGGGTAGGAAGAATCAATATCGTGAAAATGGCCATACTGCCCAAGGTAATTTATAGATTCAATGCCATGCCCTTCAAGCTACCAATGACTTTCTTCACAGTTTTTACTTTTAATGAAATAGACTGCAATTACTTTTGCACCAACCTGACAGCATTAGCAGGGCAAGTAGTGGTAGAATTTGTTTCTTTTTTTAGGACAGTACTGCCCCACATTTTTAACCATTGTTCTTGGAAGTTTAGCATCAGCATGAACTACCTAATATTCATTGTCAGTTTTGTAGTTTGCAGCTGACAACTCTGAGTAGTACAGTGGCAAATACCAAAAGCATAGCTGAAGAACTTCTGTGCCATGGCATGCCTATAATCCCAGCATTTTGGGAGGCTGAGGTGGGTGGATTGCTTGAGCTCAGGAGTTTGAGACCTAGCTGGGCAACATGGCAAAATCCCACCTCTACAAAAAAATACAAAAATTAGCTGGGTGTGGTGGCACATGCCTGTTGTCCCAGCTACTCTGGAGGCTGAGGTGGGAGGATCGCTTGAGCCTGAGAGCTGGAGGTTGCACTGAGGTGACATTACACCACTGCACTCCAGCCTGGGTGACAGAGTGAGACTCTGTCTCAAAAAGAAAACTTCAGAAGTAACTACTGGTTTTCATTATAAGCCTTTGAAAACTATTTGACTACGTATGTATGCACACACACACACACACACACACATACATATGTTCAGAAATGCAAGGCCAGGTCTATAAGAAATTAAGTATTTTTACCTGCGCACACACACACACACACACACAAGACTATATATATGTATATATATAGTATGCATATGTAGTCAATTATATATGTATATGGGTAGTCAAAAAGATATATGTGTATTTATATATGTCTTATAAAATTTAAAATTGAAACAAAAATAAAGAAAACAAAGGGACAATGAGGACAATCTTTTGGTGAGAGTAAATGTGCCACATGGGTGCTACCTCACTGTTTTTTTCTCTGTGGGAGACATTACTAATTGATAAGAACTCTCTCTCTCTGGAGCCTGGAGACAGACTCAATACTTCCCAGAATCCAGTTTTAGGCATATCAGATTTGGGTCTTCAGAAGAAAACCATTTGCCATTCTTGGCCTAAGAGGAAATAATCCTTTATAGGCCTGCCCTTGCGTTTCTGAACTTAAGTGAAAACAAGCCCAAAATATGTTTTATGGTGCACCAAACTAGAACATATATCCCTGTATACCTAACTCTGAAAACCAACTTAATTAAAGGATGATAGTCACTGCTGTAGAACTCTAACATTCCAGTGAAATTGCTACAGTTGAAAAAAGCCATTTAGGATTTAAAACATATTCTCAACATTAACGTAAAGATATACTTCAAAGCTTTACAGCACCATGATTAACAGAATTTTATTGCTGAGAGTTTTCAAACTAGTGTATATCTCTTCTCTAGCAGTATTGGCATACGACTTCATAAGAAAATCATTTTCCTTCAGGTCAGTATATAGTTAATTCACATTTCCAGATGAGGCTACCATGACAATATGACAACTTAATGAGGTTTGAACAGCTTCAGAAAAGGGATTATTAAAAGGAAGAGAAAAGAAAAACCTTGTGATAGAAAAATAGAATACCAGAATTATCTAGACGATGTTTAACAGCCATCTGCAGGGACTTATTGTCACTCTTTAATCATGGCTTCCTCTCTCTTTTTTCAACTACTGCAGTGGTAGGATTATTTGTTCTTTGATGAAAATGAGTTTTTCTACAAGATTCAAGAAGAACACTTGTTTCCATCAAGCACAGGATCTGTTAAAATCTCCTGACATTTTTCAATGGCACTTTCATATTTCCGGGAATTTGATTATAACTGCCTTATCGTTATATGGATCACATGGCTAATGTGAAAGGGCAAAAGGTTATAGCATGAATTTTCTGGCCCCTCAGAGTCTCAGAGGAGATGATAGTTCAGGCCATGAGAGGAAGACCTAGGCAATGTGTGGTAAATAAGATATGGAACAATGTGGAGTAATAGTACAATGTTCGAAAAAGCACCAGAAGGCCTAGGACCCCAAATTCTGCCAAACCAATGGTGTGACACTGGATAAATCACTTATCCTCTGAGTCCCATTTCTTTCATCTGTAAAATGATATGGGCAGGTTCAGTGATCTGTAAGATACTTCATTGCACCAAATTTCCTCAATACTGATGTGGCATATTTTACAACTTTTAGAATTCCTATAAATGAGTGTTTAAACATAGAAAGAATATGGATAGACTACCCTGTATTCTCTTAGGAAAATCAAAAAGCATGACTGGTGTTAAGAGCAGTGCCAAGGTAGGTTCAGAATACATAGGAATCCATTTGGGTAATTTGAGGCTGGAACAATTATGTCTAGTCAGAGAAAGGCATTAAGAAGCTGAGTATCATTTAGAAAATATTGCTGTAGAGACTATCTGTGTACAGAATAAAGCTTCAAGAAAAATGAAACAACAAAAGATAGGCAGACTCGTGAGGTCCCCTAGTTGTCAGAGAACCAGGCTCCTTCTTGTTTACTGTGTGGACCTCACTCAACATTTGCACAAGATGGCTGCTGGAGCCCAAGGTGTTGAGCTGGTGTGTTCCAGGCAGCAGGTTATGGAAAGGGTCCAAGATGGACAGTGCATGTACTCCATGAAATTGCATTTATGTCTTATTCTCTAAATGAGGTAATTTGGCCACATGTAGCTGCAAGAAGACTGGAAAATGGAATTTTTGCATGAACAACGGTGTATCTAGCTAAAAGCTATTGTTTTATTAGCATACATCGGGAGGGAGAAATAGCACTTCCTGACATGGTACTGGAGCGATGAAGCAGCGTGGCAGGATGAGGCTGAGAGCAAAGTTGTCTGTCAATGCTTGAAGGAGGAAGCAAAACCAAGTTGAATTGTGCAGACAATAATGATCACAAAGACAAGGCAATGCTTGGGCTTTCACTAATGTGTTTGCTTTGTCCCATAAAGATCTGTACACATGTGCACACACACACAGACATATACTTGAGTGTACATACTACACAATGGGTCAAAAATATAGTACAGCTCTAGATAGTTCAGTCACAGAGATTAATAATAAACATGAAGCAACTCCGTCAATTCTAAAATTCAGACAGTTCAGCTTTCTCTTTGTTAATAAAACCAGAAACATCCTTATACACATTTTTAAACATAAACTCTGTGCTATGCTCCCTACAAAAGTATTCAAGCTCAGAGGAACTCTGAATGCTCTATGATGTCAAAGGATGTCTGACGATTTGGGAATTTTTTAATAACTAAGACTTAAATAGTTGAAGGGATAGTCAAACTAAATTTAGCCATTAAATTACTACATTTCAGACACTGTGTGTGTCTGTCAGTCAGCGACTACTTTTCAGATTCCCAGAAGAACTGGTCATTAAAATAAATATTCCAGAGAGTTTTAACATCAGCAAGAAACAACTTATGAAATCTATGACATTGTTAGATTTCCATCTGTTCCAGGAGCTGCTAACGATGCATGTGGGGTTATCCAGGCATTATTTCAAAATCATGTGAATTTTAAGGACCGTTAATCATCTGCAGACTCACTATGGGAGAAGGACGTGTGCGAGGTGCAGTACAGCAGATGCTGTCCCCATTTACCAGGATCATGTCACAATTCATTCACATTATGGCAGTCTGGTGTTCAAAATCTGCTCAAAACTAGACAAACATATGCTGGATGGCTGCTAGGTAAGCATGTTTCTCGAGGTAATGAATTATACCTAGCAGGTTTCCAGATAAATTAACTTATTCCTGATCTGCAAGAATAATTTGGAATTGTCTCTGGACATCCATGTCAAAATCTTAAAGTTCTAGACAACAGACTAAGATGAAACTCACAGGCTTGCCAGGACCATGACAGAGTATTTCACATTTGATGCTAATATATTGTAAAATACAAGCTAATGAATTACAAATGGTGTGACACAGTCTTTGCACATTGTCATATTAATTCAAGATTTCAGAATTTTAAAAGCATTTTCAATATGATTCAAGTGTATAAATATCAAGGAGGCATTAACCTTTATCAAAATGATTTTTTCTTGTGTTAAAAAGTTCAAAATTTAACATAAAAGGGCACACAATTTGACTTTGCTGTAAGGTGGTTGATGAAAGCAACAGTATCTGCCCCCACATTATTCATGTAAAAACTGTGAAACCTTCCATTTACACTTCTTTGGCACTGGCGGGAGTGGTAATAGGAGTTGTGGGAGAAAGAGGAATGTTGTAAAAAGTGAGAAAAGAGTAAATTGACGGATGTCAGTTCTTTGATTAACACGCTACTTGTCATCCTTTAGCAGAGAATAACAAAACCCTGCAGGCACTAAATAAAATGAGCCTTAGAGAGCTTTCTCATCCCAGACAACCTACAGAGTTTGTGTCAATTTGGAGTCACTGATGCAAACATTTTGTTCAAATATTTTATTTGTTTTCTACCCACATGGCATCAACAAGAATGTTTTCAAGGTCAAGTGAATATCTTGAGAAGTCAAAATGTGGCATTTCATGAGCTGGCTTCCCTGCAGCTGATCAGGGACCTTGGTGAAACAAATTGAGGCTTAAGCTCAAGTCCTCAGATCAGTGATTCACTTACACAGCTATCAATTCTCTTAAAAGAAAAAGAAAGAGAAAAGCCCTTTCTCTCTCCAGTCAGATTTACAACAAATTTCCAGCCCCAGGGCAGCCCAGACCCCCCCCTCCCCGTGTGCGCGCGCACACACACACACACACACACAAAACAAAAACAGGCCGGGCGTGGTGGCTCATGCCTGTGATCCCAGCACTTTGGGAGGCCAAGGCAGGCAAGATCACTTGAGGTCAGTTCGAGACCAGCCTGGCCAACATGGTGAAACCCCATCTCTACTAAAAATACAAAAATTATCCTGGCATAGTGTTGGGTGCTTGTAGTCCCAGCCACTTGGGAGGCTGAGGCAGGAGAATCACTTGAACAAGGCGGAGGTTGCAGTGAGCTGAGATCACACCACTGCACTCCAGCCTGGGTGACAGAATGAGACTCCATCTCAAAACAAACAAGTAACAAACAAAAACCCCAAATGACTCCTTTTTGTCTAACTTTGTCAGAATCTTCCATTTTGGGGGCAATCATTGTGGGTGGCATTATGATCACCACGTCAGCCCCCACACCAGTAAGGAAGCATCACCTTGGACTTGCTTACTGCCATGAATCTTCTAGTTCAGTGCATGGCTCATAGCAAGTGCTCAATAAATATTTATTGAACAAAAAAATAGATATCAAGGGTCAAGATGATGGGAGCCCCCCTTTGAATTAACTTAGGAATCATCTCAAAGAGTAGTAAGTCATAATTAAAATCTTATAATCCATGTCACAGAAACTTAAGCAACTTGTGAACTTCTAATATGTTAAGCTCTCATTTTGTTAAGAATTTCTGTACTTATGCAGTTATATGCAATAAATAATTGGGGTATTTATGAATTCTGTACTGCAGAAAGTGAGCCCAAATTACAGAAACTTCCTATATTAAAGTAAAGAAGATACACTCTGTAGGACAATAATATAACTTGTGGAACATTTTAAATAGTTACATAAACAATTCTAATGGTACACTGCCTCATGGCAGAATAGTGCATTTTCTCCAACTACTTTCAACTTTTCCATTTTGTGAAGAAGTCCTACACAACAGCCATTGGGTGGCACCATTAGTGTGGTCACAGCGTTGGGAGCATCTGTTTCCTATCATACTGATTAACACCTCGGTTTGGGCATCGTGGGTTGAACTCTGACTAGAGTGACATGCTAGATTGCTGCTGTTCACAGATTTATTTAGAAGAGAAGGGGGAGAGAAAGAGATGACTTCAAAAAAGTTCATCATCACTGGTCATTAGAGAAATGCAAACCAAAACCACAGTGAGATACCATCTCACGCCAGTTAGAATGGTGATCATTAAAGTCTGGAAACAACAGATGTTGGTGAGGCTGTGGAGAAATAGGAACGCTTTTACACTGTTGGTGGGAGTGTAAATTAGTTCAATTCTGTTTCCTTGAGGATTTTTCTGAGCAGATTTGCCAAACCTGAACTGGACTGTTTAGAACATATAAACTTCTATTTTGTTTAAGCCACTCTTATTTTCTATTTTATTATTACCTCTAGCTAAGATGAAGACAAACTGCTGTTATTGGATTAAGTGGTAGATAGTGTTAGATAATGGAAAAGCTGAGAGGGAAAGTGAAGAGGTCTTGTATGAGTGAGGCAAAGATGAAGAATGACAAAGGAAAATTTAGCAATACTAATATAAACTACCTATAGATGTGGTCACATAGCTGCTAAGTGATGAAGGTAAGACTTACACACAAGTCTATCTGACTTCAAATCCTATGCTCTTCATTTCTACCTTCAATTTCCACACCTGTAAAATGTAGATAATAATATTTGGGACTCCTTTCATAGACTTATTGTAAGAATTAAGTGAAATGACATATGGAGAATTCTTAGTGCAGAGCATAATACATAAACTGTTTGATATATGCTGAATCTTTAAAAAAAATTTTCTTTGTGGCTGGGCACGGTGGCTCCCACCTGTAATCCCAGCATTTTGGGAGGCCAAGGTGTGTGGATCGCCTGAGGTCAGGAGTTGAAGAACAGCCTGACCAACATGGTGAAACCCCATCTCTACTAAAAATACAAAAATTTGCTAGGCATGGTGATATATGCCTGTAATCCCAGCTACTTGGGAGGCTGAGGCAGGAGAATCACTTGAACTTGGGAGGTGGAGGTTGCAGTGAGCCGAGATCGCGCCATTGCACTCCAGCCTGGACAATAGAGTGAGACTCTGTCTCAAAAAAAAAAAAAATTATCTTTGTGCACACACTCTTCCCTCTATTTGGGATGCCCTTTCTGCCTTCTTTGCCAGGGAAGCAACTTAATCATTTCTCCCATGAACTTTTTAACGACTACTACCTTCTCTTTACTGCGTATTTATCTTTTATAGCACTTACCAATGATACCAACATCTTATCATTATAGCATACAAGGAACTTATCTATTCATAGGAAGTACATGAGGTGCTATTAAAAATGCTGATTCCTTAGCTTTCTCTAAAGATTCAGATTTGGTGGGTCTGAGATGATGCCTAGGCATCTGTGTGTTTTAGCAAGCCCCTTATGTGATTTTTATATATATATAATAAATACATATTTATTATATATCTTATATGCACATACATATATATTAATATTTTTTTCTTAACAGTCACAGTACTCATTTCTGAAACTGGTCACATGGTTGTATCTGGTATTTATAACTCTATTTTCTGCTACCCATTCCTTATTCCTTTAGCTGTTAGCAAGCACCTCAGCTGGCTATGGTTCTTTACCTGGTGGAATGACCTGAACTTTCATTCCTGAAGGTTCTGGCTGTTAATATTCGCATCTGAATTGGAATGTTGTAGTTTTCCATTGACTTTAATCACAGGGTATGGGAATATACACTAAGGGATTTTCTGTATTCCATAAAGACTGTTCCTCACTTCCTTTGTGTCCTATTTCCCCTTGGATCAATCACTTCAGCCATTTCGGTAGCTCCCTTCTTTGCCAGTTGATTCAGAGGTATAAGGAGCCCAAAGTGGCCAGATGGCAGTGTTAACTTTCCATTCATTGGAATTATTGTTGTGTCTCCTAGTAAAAGCACTTCTTCCCTTGGAACTAAGACCTCGAGACAAGTGAAGCATAAGATCTCAGAGGAGTAGGAAGCAGAAGTTTTGCTAGTGTTGACAAAGACCCTCTCTTTTGACCAAACTTGAGTCAGGGTCTTTTGTATTCCTCCTTTTGACTAGGCCCTGACCTTTGGCTTTGTTCTTGGCCTGCTTAGTCCAGTTTTAGCAAGAATACTGCTGAGTCAGTTTAGTGAAAATCCCCTTGGTATCTGATCACCCTTGATATCTGGCCAACTTCCTCAGCCCCATCCCCAATATCTTAGCATCCCGGTCAGTAAGAATCCTGTTGAATCAGTCTAGCCAAAATCCCTCTATCCTTGATGCTTCTTAATAATTTTCCACCCACTGACCACTGCCCTACTCCTTGGCCATAAATCTTAACTTGTTCTATTCATTGTTGAGCCCGATTTCTCTCCCCTATAGTAAAACCCTCATTGTGATAATCCCTCTTGAAAAAAGTATTTCTTACTATCTTTAACAAGTGATACGGGATTTTTTCTTTATTATTCAATCACTAGGTGTAATAGTGAGTGTGCTGCCACTCCCGTTTGGTGATCCTTCTGATTAGTTAAGTTCAGGAAACTGCCCTATTAGGTGATGTGCCCTTTGAAGGCAGAGACAGGCCTTTCTGATCTTTTTGTCTCCTGTACCTAGCCTATAGTGAGTGCTTGATAAATATGTTTGGAAGGAATTATTTACCTGGAGATGAGCTCTGAAGAATGAGTACACAGGCAGGAGGCACAGACAGGAAGACAGTCATCAGAGGAGAAAGATTACAGCCCAAACTCAGAGGAGTGGGAGTATGAGGGGTATTTGGGGAAAAGTAAACAATCAAGTTGATTGAATCATGGGATACATGCAGGGAAAGAGTAGGGGAAAAGTTTGAAAATGTATTTGGGTTGCATGGCAAGGCCCTGGATCACCAGGGCCCCCAACGCCATTGATTTTGGCCAGCAGTGGAACGCCCCTGAAGGCTCTTGAGTGAGACAGTGATTCAATGGAAGCTGTGCATTTCTAAGATTTATCTGGAAATAGTGTGATGCCTGGAGTGAAGAGAGGAAAGACAGGAGATTTAAGATACCACTTCAGCAGCTTTGCAGTAATCCAGCAAGATAATGAAAGTCTGAACTAAAGTGGTAGAAGGTGTGGGCGAAGATTCAAGATTCAAAAGTTATTGATTATTTCTCTAATGAGACGGAGGATGGCATCATCTGTGTTATTCACAGATGATGCCATCCTCCATCTCGTTCCTGTCTATTTTTATCATTGACGCTAGAAGCACAGGTAGCTAGAAGCAAAGTGTCATTTCTTATAGTGTGATCATATTTTTTCACAGTGAACACCTCAAAATATCCACAAAAAGATCCTGAGCTTCCCAGGAACACATAGAGTGCATAGGTAATTTACCAAATGGGTAGAATTAAATACTCTAATAGAATAAAAACAAAATGGTTAACTAAACAGCCTTGTTGGCGGGAAGCAGCAACTTCCCATAAAGACATTTATTCAATTAAAAATGAAGCTCAGAAAGTCATGTGTTGATTTCATATTTTCCTATAAATTTGCAAGGTTTTAAAATAAATCCACTAGCCTCATAAATTAATAAAATTTAGGTTAAAAATTTCTCAGCGAAGGAAATAATCAAGCATAGTGGACCTCTGCAATGTAAGTGAAGCAATTATTTCAAAGAACATTAATAGTCCAGGTGCTGTTAATCAGGTCCCAGGCAATTGGGACATTAAAACTGCAGCCCAACTCCTTCCTTCAAGAAAGAATGGTTTCAAAAGTTATTTTAAAATCTTTTGCCTATAGTCTCAGTGGGGGCGTTTGCCTCACTGGCATTCCTTAACCTCTTTTTCTTTCCCCAAAATACAGTGAGTACTATGGTTCCTGGAAAGTCCTTCTACCTGTGGTTCCAGGGAAGAAACAACTGACCTATGCTATGACAATGTTTTCCATCACCATGTGTTTTCAATTACCAAATGTTTCCATTTCCACAGTGATGGTTCAGGGCTCGTGACCTGACAAGGAAATCTATGTACAATCACTAGCATCTGGTTGCTGATTACAGAAACTCTCAGTCAAATTGGCTAAAACAATAAGGACATCTGTTTTCTCTTACAATATGAAGTCTAAAGGTAGAGCAATCCCAGCCATACCATGGTAAGGGCTCCAGGGCTCAGCTTTGCCTTCTCCACAGGTTGATAGTGTCCTCAGGATGATTTTCCTCGTGATCACAAGAAGGCTGCTGGCAGCAGCTAGGGTGACATACTTCCTTTCTCGTCCCACATAAAAGAGAGAGGGAGCCTCTTGCCCTTTGATATAACTGTGCTAATTTAGGACACATGCTCAACCTGAGCCAACTACAGACCAGGGAAAATCTTTCCTGAGTAGCTTATGCCTTGATTCCTGATTTAATCATTATAGTAAGAGGAACAAAACAGTAAGATTAGAGTACACCAGTCAGAATCCTGGAGATGGAACGAATATCCAAAATGGGCAATGTTCTCTCAGAAAAGCAGCAGTTAGAGGTGGAGAAATGAATGTTAATGCAAAAAGATGTTAAAATCTATGCGTTAACTAAGACAGCAATACTATCAGTGAGTTGTAAGAGATTACTTGGCAGAAATTTCAAAATAGGTGGCAGAGATGGCAGAGAACTGATTAGATGAATCAATTATATCAAGTACAGAAAATGGTAGACAGAGCAGTAATTGAGAGAGGATTTGGTGTGAAAGGGTTTTAAAGAAAGAGATGCTGGTGTGCTGTGAGTCTCAAGCTCCCACCCTAAGCGGGTGAAGTGTCAAATCTTAGCACAAGCTGAGTAAGTAAGGCTGCATTGGAATCACTTGGATAGTTTGCTGTTTCCTTTGCAGTTAGAGAATCAGCGTGGATGTGACTTGACTTTCACCCTGGAAAATCTAGAGGCTGGAGGTGGGCTGGCATGCTGTTTTGGAGGCAGAGTGAAGGAGGATTGCTGCTATAATGGTTTGGATCTGTATTCACACAGTTTTGGGAACAAGGAATGTGTGAATGTTTCCTGTGGCCTGGATGTGGGTGGTAAATATGCAATAGAGAGACGCTATGGAAATCATCTTAGATCCTTTCCATTACATACATTGGAGGAACAATGACCCTCAACAAAAATGAAACTGAAGTGGGTCCCCCATTCCCTAGAGCTTGAAGAGGAATGAAGTGCAGGAATGGTGTGCATTTGCCCAGATCAGAGAAACTGCAGGTGAAAAACCACTGTGATACTCAGTTCTCTAAAGAAACCCCCAAAGTGAGTCAACTTTAAACATCTGCCAGACCCAGCAAGTGTGAAGCCATCTTACAATATTACCAGTCAAATGAGGACTCTCCTATCCTCTTTCCTTTCTAAGCTCCTTGATTACCAGTCCCAGAGGGGTCAATAGCTGGAATGCAAGCTAGAGAAAGAACAGAGAAGAGAAGAAGAACCAGCTTCTTTAATGTCTGCAAGTGGCCAGCCTATAGCAGGCTCTAATTTTGTTGTGGGAGGGGAGAAGATTTTAAATTTAATTAAGTTTAGAATTGTAATTATTATCTGGGACCAAAGATTTAAATGATTGAATTGATGCTGTGTTTACATCCTAAAGTGACTTTTAAACTTTTTTATTAGTTACAAGAGAACCGAAATCATGAGTGATCCAGGAGTTTTCATCCTGCAGCCACTTTACCTCGGCCATGATCTGCATAAGAAAAAGGGATACTTTGCACCACGTCTCTCAATAACCAGGAAACTAACGACTAGACCCTGAGACCTCTGCTACAGCTGCTTAGAAAAACAAATGTCCTGACTACTGTGCTTGCACAAAGCAGCAGCAGCAGCAGTGTGACCTCTTATGCATGATGTTCACTTCCTCCCAAATCTGGCATGGGGCTATCTGCCTGACAGAATTGAGATCAGGTGCAGAACCAGAGCTGAAGGGAGATTGAGGTTGTAGTCTTGCCTTTCTAGGCTCAAGTATGCAGCATGCACACCCATGCAAGGAGTTGGCTTGAAATCAAGGCAACCAGCCTGCAGTGTCTGACACAGTGCTCACACTGCACACCTGGCAATCTATGTCGGGGTAGTTTCACCACATAAATGTGTTTACTCAAGAGAGAATTTATAAGAAATTGTCCACTTCATGGCCTCACTAGACCTGGAAGCTGACTACTCACTGCCATCCAGGTGTGACCCCCTCACTGTCTCCTGCTAAGTGCCACCTGTTCCCTAGACCCACTGTCTCCTTAAGCAATGAAGCTTCTCTTCACAGGTCTCATCAGAGAGCATTCATACCTTACCCACTGATATGGTTTGGCTGTGTCCCCACCCAAATCTCATCTTGAATTGTAATCCTCATAATCCCCACTTGTTGAGGGAGGGAGGTGATTGGATCATGGGGGTGGTTCTGTTATGCTGTTTTTGTGATAGTGAGTGAGTGAGTTCTCATGAGATCTGATGGTTTTAAAAGTGTCTAGCATTTCCCCTGCTTGCAGTTCTCTCTCCCGCCACCTTGTGAAGAAGGTCCCTGCTTCCCCTTCACCTTCTGCCATGATTATAAGTTTCCTGAAGCCTCCCCAGCCATGCAGAACTGTGAGTCAATTGCACTTCTTTCTTTTATGAATCACCCAGTCTTGGATAGTATCTTTATAGCAGTGGGGGAATGGACTAATACACCCATTCTCTGGGGCCCAGCTGAAGAGCTGCACCCTCCAGGAGCCTTTCCTTAGGCTTTCCACCTGGCTCCTTTGGGCACCACCTGCTTTTCTGTGATTTCACAGCATGTCCTGCCCAGAACATCATTTTTTTTACACTGAATTGTGTAAACCTTGCTTTGCTTGCTCATTACTTCATTCATTCATTTAATGAATGTTAATAAACATTTAAGGACCCATTCAAGGTGCTTTGCCGGGTGCTAGGTGGTGAACAAAATAGGCATGGTCCCTGTCCTATTAAAGTTTATAGACTTGCACGGAGGAGAGAGACATTGAACAAGTAAGCAAATATGTAAATGTAAAATCCAGATTGCAGTAGGAGTTATGAAGGAAAATTACAAAGTGCTTTGAGAGAGTAAATCAAGGGTCTGTCTTAAGTTGGGTGGTCAGAGGAGTTGGCCCCTAGGAGGTAATATTTAAAACAGGAAGTGTAAGTAGGGGTTAGATACACGAGCAGTAGGAGGAAAAACATTCCAGGCAGAAGGAATTATATGTTTAAAGACGTTGAGTCAGGGGAGAGAGCAAAGCATATTGGGAATTAAAAGGACAGTATGTTTGGGCATGGTGGCAGAGGGTCAGTAGCAGGAGTGAGATGAGCTTAGAAATATAAGCAGATTGGCCGGGCACGGTGGCTCATGCCTGTAATCCCAGCACTTTGGGAGGCCTAAGTGGGCAGATCACAAGGTCAGGAGATCGAGATCATCCTGGTTAACAGGGTGAAACCCCGTCTCTACTAAAAATACAAAAAATTAGCCAGGCGTGGTGGCGAGCACCTGTAGTTCCCGCTACTCGGGAGGCTGAGGCAGGAGAATGGCATGAACCTGGGAGGCGGAGTTTGCAGTGAACCGAGATCACGCCACTGCACTCCATCCAGCCTGGGCGACAGAACGAGACTCCGTCTCAAAAAAAAAAAAAAAAAAAAAATCTATATATATATGCAGATCACATGGAGCCTTCTAGACTGTGTTAAGAACTTTAGATTTAAATCCACGAATATTGGGAAAATTGTGAAGGGTTTATAGCAGGGCAGTAATATCATCCATTTAATGATTTAAAAGAACTCCCTAGTTCCTCAGTGGAAAATGGATTGCAGAAGAGCAGGAGCGAAAGAAAAGAAACTAGCTAGGGGGTAATCACAAAAGTCCAGGCAAGAGGTCTGGACAGTGGCTGGCCAGGAGGGTGGTTGCAGGGGAGATGGAAAGAGTGGTTTATAATTGTTGTTGTCTCCCAAATAGATCATGAGCTTTGTATCTTTTGTGTATGCTGGGCATTTTCCTTGGTGAAAACCTATAGTTACACTCAGTAAGTAAATATAATGAATCAATACATTAATTAGTTAATTAAATACACGCTGTTTTAATCTCTTAAAAAGAGGAACTGATCTATATTAACTGGATCCAGCATTTCCCAACAGCTGAGAAAGCAATTATATAGACATATAGTCAATCCATTTACTTTGCTAAGAAGACAGACTTGTTGCCACAGTCAGTCTGGTTATTTTGGCCATATTAACACCCAAATAATGCAGACTACATGGTTATTCAGAATTATGTTTAGTCACTATACCAGTTCAAGAGAAAATCAATTCTATTTGGGTGAGTTTAACTCTGTTCATTAGATAGAGCTTTGAATGCACAACTTAGCATTATAGTATACAACAGCAGTTCCTTTTAATCTCATAAACCAATATTTTTTTCTAAAAATTGGGGGATTGCTTAAGGTTGATACTTTTAAGATTGTCAAGAAAGCGTATTAAATCAAACAACCAAACAGTTCCATATCTTAGCCACAAGCAACAGAAACTAATTCTGGCTGACAAGTAGAAAAGGATTTATGATGAGAGTTTTGTGGTCTGGAGACTAGCCAAACTACCATGAACACTGCCTCAAATCTTTGATATGATGGAGACACCGCTGCCGCTGTGGGTGCCACTAAGCAGTAGACGCCATAGGTTACACTGCTAATATCACTAATGCTGCCATTGATGGCACCACTGACTTATGGCCCTTGGAATGTGGATATGGCCATTATTGCTGCCACCATTCATCCCCAGAATGGACTCTGTACAGTCCTTGCTTCCCACACATGGACTGGATAACGCCTATCTACAGTAGTGAAGGGGGATCATCTTCATTCAATCTACTGATTCGAATGCTAATCTCTTCCAGAAATACTCTCACAGACATACTCCAAAATAATGTTTCACCAACTACCTGGGTATCCCTTTGCCCAGTCAATTTGACATATAAAATGAACTGTTACATGACCTAATCAAAGCATATAGAACACTGCAGAATACTGAGGATTTAAAATGTTAATATAAGGATTTTTATGAAGAACTTCATACCAATAAATTGAAATCTTTAGAAAAGATAGAACAATTCCTAGTAAAAATTTTAACAAATGTATTCAAAAAGGAATCGATGTTAAAAACCTAAATTCAGATACGTGATTAAAAGTTAGCCACAAAGGAAATTACTGTCCCAGATAACTTCACTGGTGAGTCCTGCCAAATGTTTAAGGAAAAAATAAGCTCAATCTTTTACAAGGTTGAAATATTAAAAGAAAGTAAACTCCTCCAACTTTTATGGGACTAACAAAATCTTGAGATTAAAACCTGACAAGGAGAATATGAGAAAAGAAAATTACCTGTCACTTTAACTTATGAAGTTGAATATAAACAAAAAAACAAAATAAATATTAGATAAGATATTATTACCAAGTCAGGTTATACCAGGAATGGGAGATTGGCTTAAAAATAGGGTATCAATTAAGGTAGTTTGCCTCAACAGCTTAAAGGAGAAATTCATCTGATCATCCCAACATATGCAGAAAAAGCAAATGATAAAATTCATTTTCCAATCATGTTAGCAAACTGATTCATGATTTTTCCCCTAAAATTTCTTATATGAAAAGAGAATGCTTATGAAGAATAAAGAATAACCATGAAAACCTTCAATGAACACCACACCTAATAATGACGTATTAGAAAGCTTTTCCTTTGAGGTCAGGTACAATACAAGGATGCCCAATCAGTAGTTCTATCTAATTTTATACTGGAGGGCCTCATGACGACAGTTACACAAACAAGAAAAAGAAATAAAAGATATAGGGATTGTAAGGATTGAAAACTCTTGCTATTCATAGATAATATGAACATAATGTACTGAAAATCCCAAAGAGTCTACGGTTGAGTCGTTAAGAATAAAAAATTAGTAAGCTAGCTGGATATAAAATCAATGTACAGAATCAATACATGACAGCTGTGGAACTATAGAACAACCCAAGTGTCTATTAATAACAGATGGATAAATAAATTCTACTATAGTTATGTAATGGTTTATATATAGTAATAAAAGTGAATGAATTACAGGTACATGCAAGTATGTGGATGAATTTTACAAACGTAATGTTGAACAAAAAAAACAAGGCACAAAAGAGTTATACATTACAATTCCGTTTATGTGCAGTTCAAAATCACACATAAATTATGCTAATTGAAGAAGCCAGACAAGAAGTGTATATATGCTATGATTGCATTTATATAAAAGTCTACAGCAGGCCAAACTAACCTATAGTGATAGAAAGCAGATTAGTGGTAGCCTGGGGCTGGAACTTGGGGGATTTACTGCAATGAGACATGAGAAAATTTTTTGGAGTGATGGAAATTCTGTATCTTGATTGGGCATGTACATTTGCAAAACTCAGCAAACAAAGGCATGTACATTTGCAAAACTCAGCAAACTAACTTTAAATTGGTGTGTTCTATTGTAGATAAAGTATGCCATACTAAATATAACACCTTTTAAACATAGGCACAATAGTAAAATTATGAGGAAAATGAAAAAAATGATTATCCCCCAAGCCTGACCAATGGTTACTTACAGGGAAAGAAATACATGGGGGTAAGGGAGGTTCTAAAGTCTTAGCAATGTTCTATTTCTTGACCTGAGTATGACTATATCAGATTCATTTTACAATTATTTTGTTAAATTGTAAATATACATTTTATGTATATGTATGTGTGTTTCTGTGTGTATGTGTATATTTCACAATAAAACAAAAAAGTGAAAACATAGCTAAATCTAGAAAAGAATGTTTCCTTCTCTGGCCATCGATGTAGTGGACAATCATGAGGCTCTTCTCGTTCCTGTTTTCAGTTGGGGAAGGTGGTGCAAGGAACAGAGCGTATTAGCAGTGATCATGTTAGTGGAAGATCCTAAGCACATTTCTTTGAATAAGTTATGCCAAATGCCTTGTTTCAAAAAATATTTTTGCTTCAAAAAATCTCCTTTACATGTAAGTAGGGGATTTGATCCCTACTTCAGCACTGACTGCAAGAGAGATTTCTCTGGATTTTGGGAAGAAGACTCAAGAGAGGCTTAACACCCCCATAAAGTGAACCAGATTCTTTGTATTGTGGGTTAACTCTCACATGTACACTTCTCAGTCAAGGTTTTTCTTCATACGTTTGTCTTTGACCATTACCATGTTTATATTCCCAGAAAAGTGCCATATAATTTTCTGGAAGTGGGTTGGTGACCTTATCAGTCAAGATAAATTAGATTATGCTGTGGTAATAAAAAATTGCAAAATCTCAGAGAACTGATAAAATGTACATTTATTTCTCATTCATGTCAAATCCCTTGTGGTTCTAGGTGCCTCCGAAGGCAGTCGCTGTCCGTGTGGTACAAGGCTGCCATTCTGGGCTGCTTCAGTCTCATGGCCACTCTGTATCTTCATGCACTCCCACAATCGCCAAGGTGGCCAAGACAGAGCTGGAGAGTCAAACACTGGTAATGAAATGCTTCCATATGGAAGTTACATATGCCACATATTTCATTGGCTAAGGCAAGGCCTATGTGTTTACTCCTGTCTTCAAGCAGGCAGGGAACTGCCCATTTCTTACATGTCAGAAGAAGTGGAGAACTGATACACCAGTGAGCAACATAATGTCCAGCACAGTTACCTATCAGACTTTGGCCAAAATAAATTTTATATTTTGTAAAGATGAGTTGAATCCTGCTTGAATGAGAAGCGCAATGGACGGAAATTTGTGTCCTCTCACCCAACTCATATGCCAAAACCTTAATTCCAATGTGACGGGGTTTGAAGGTGGGGCCATTGGTAAATAATTAGGTCATGAGGGTGGAACCCTCATGAATGGAATTAATACCCATGTAATAAAAGGTGAGATAGAATTTAAAATTTCTAGTGTGTGTGTGTGTGTGTGTGTGTGTTGAGACATGGTTTTGCTCTGTCACCCAGGCTGGAGTGCAGTGGCGTGATCTCAGCTCACTGCAGTCTCCACTTCTGAGGCTCAAAAAAATCCTCCTGCCTCAGCGTCCTGAGTAGCTGGGACTATAGGCATGTGCCGTCATGCCTGGCTAATTTTTGTGTTTTTTGTAGAGACAGGGTTTCGCCATGTTGACCATGCTGGTCTCAAACTCCTGGGCTCGAGATCCACCCACCTTGGCCTCCCAAAGTGCTAGGATTATAGCACTTTGGTCAGGTGAGGTGGCTTACCTGACCAAAAAGTTCTAATGTTTAATAGCAGACTATGGTGACTATACTTAGCCACAGTATTTTGTGTATTTTAAAGTATCTAGAAGAGAGGACTTGAAATGATACCAACACATAGAAATGATAAATACTCGAGGTGATGGGTGCTCCAAACACCTTGGCTTGGTAATCACACATTCTATGCATATAAAAACACTCACATGTGTGCATAAATATATGAAATATCTGTATCAATAAGACAAAAGAGACCAGAGAGCAAGCTCACTGTTTTTCTGCCACATGAGGATACAACAGAAGTTGGCAGTCTGCAACCAGGAAGGAACCTTCACCAGAACTCGACCATGCTGGTGCCAGGATCCTGGACTTCCAGCTTCAAGAACTATGAGAAACAGAGTTCTGTTATTGATAAGCCACCTGGTTTATGTTATTTAGTTATAGTAGCCCCGTTAAGATGCAAGATGATGTTAGTGATACATTGCTTTTGTTTAGTACTTTGGAGTTTATGAAGCATTTTCCCAACATATTTTCATTTATTTAGCAAAAATTTTTAAGCATGATTATGGGCTAGGCACTGTGCTACGGACCAAATATGTGAGTAAGACATAGGCTGTACCCTTCCCCATGAGGATATCATGTGGTAATCACAATATAAAAGCCCGTCAGGGCACAGTGATGGCCCAGAGGAGAGAGTGCTCCTCACCATCAGGGATAGAAAGAGAAGCCTTCTTGGATGATGTGATCTTTATTTAAGCTGGTGTGTCAAAGATAAGCAGGAGTTTATCAGGAAAAAGGGATAGGGAAATGGCAAAGACAATTCAGGGAGTTAAAAAAAAAAAAAAAAAAAAACGGATGCACAAAGGCACAGGGAGTTGTCTCACGTGCTCCTCGCAAAACCCCAGGAAGTAGGCATTTCTGACTCTCCCAATTTTATAGATGAGGAAATAGAGACACAAAAAGTAAGTGATTTTCTCAGGTTACATACCTAATACAAGGCAGAGTAGAACTCAAGTCTTTTAACTTCAAATCCCGTATCCTAAACACTTAGTATTGTTTAAATAAAATGCACATCTTAAAATAATGAACATATCTAATTCATTCAACTTATTTTGACTATATTAATGCCTAGCGTAAAATGAGTATTCAATAAATAATGGTAAAATGTAACGCTGTAGATCACTCTGCCTTCTATGTGCAATGTGCTCCATACAGGCAGAAACCATGTGTCTTTTGTTCATCATTCTATCTCTGGCTTTTAGTACAGTGTATGACACATTATGGGGTTCTCTAAAACATTTATTGAATAAATAAATGAATGAATGAATCTCCAAGTCTTTACTTAAACCAGTGGAAAAAGTTTCCTGGATCTATTTGAATCTTCAAATAATTCTTTAAGTTGCATTCATAACACTTCCATTCTATATATTGTCCACTTTTCATTATGACACAGAGCAGCTGGGACATGGAAGTGTGGGTCTCAGGGAAAGAACCTCGTTCAGTGCTTTGAACAGGTAGGCATTCCCTCAGTGTTGGTTGGATGACTGAACAGCAAACTCATGGCTGTCATTATTCATCTGAAACAACGCATCTGTGTGGCTTAAACCTTCAGAGACTGGAGATTTATTATACATTAGTGATTACTTCAAACATTGGAGATTAATGAGGCATGAGAGATTACTTCAGACTTTAGTGATCTCAGGAGTTTAGTAAACACTGCAAGCTCTTCAGTCAGCATCGAAAGGGCTGATGGGGCCTCAGCAAGATTTATTTATAGAAACTCTGGTTCTGCACCAGTGGTGGGTCTGCCCTTTTTATTTTGAGAGAGGATTCAAAAGACAGTTTAGGGTGGTTGCACACCAGTCCTTATCCCCGTGGTATATCAAAATGCTCCGATTAGTAACCTTTAGGAATAACTATATTTTTGTGTGGCTATTCAGACACTCTTGTATTTGAAAACATAGAGGCTAAAGGGTCACCTGTCTATCAGTAATTAGTTTTCAGTGTTTTACTATGCACCAGAGTGTGCATTAATCAGTCACCTAAGTGGACAGTAAAGAAAAAAAAAAACGTAAGGCACAGTCTGCTCTTAAGAAGGATGCAAACCAAATGGGGAATAGAATTATAAAAAAAGTCTTGACTCCAATACCAAATCACTGAGTGATAGTACTACAAGAAGGAGAGGCCCCAGGGTACCAAGAGCATCCAGGAAGGCTTATGGGAGGAGGGAGGACTTGAAATGTTTGGGTATGGACTGTCGTGGCTGCTTGTGAACGCCTGTGATGCAGGTACACAGTATTATACTCCATGCCATTTCCAGAATAGGCCTCCCTCATGAAATTATTCATGGCCTGCTCACTCTGCCTGGAATATTTTTCTTCCACTTTTCTGCCTGGCCAAATCCCTTTTCAAGGTCCAGTTCAAATACGATTTCCTCTTCTAGATCCTTCCCTTACCTCCTTTGGCACCTGGGCAAAGTCAATCACTCCCTTCTCTGGGCTCCCACAGCCTTTTGTATGTGTATCTAACACAACACTTGACGACATTGTAATAATATATTGTTCATGTCTATGTTTTCCTCACTCAACGGTGCCTGGCAAGTCATGAGCTCTCAATAAATATTGTTTATATCTATGGATAGATAAATTAACTGGAGAAGAACTTCCTAATTTGAGACCAGTGGGAGATCTAATCAAATGGGTCCAGATTCTTAAAGACCTTTTAAAAGACAAGCCAAGGGGAGAGAGGAAGGAAGAAAGGAAGAGAGGGAGGGAGGGAAGAAAGGAAGGAAGAAGGAAAGGAAAAAGTAAGGGAGAAAAAAATTCATATGTTTAAGTAGGTTAAGGGAAAACATCAAAGCTTTTTTTAATGACCCAGAAAATAAAAGTCCTCCATAATCCCACTTCTCAGAGATATTTACTGTTAACATATTTGTGTTTCTCCAGCAGTTTTTCTATGCATATAAATATGTCAGTGAATTTTTCTACAATTTGTATTCCCACTATTCATGCAGAAAAGTGCTCCAAAATCTAGTCAACCAACAAATATTTATTGTATACTTAAGAACTGCCATACAGTGGTAAACAAAACACATTATCCTTGCCTTCCATGAATTTTACAGTATAGTGGATAAAACAGCATCTAAAAATTATAAATTAAGTAAATGATTAAAATGTGCAAAGACTCATTCACACCATTGCTGTGGATTTTCTCAATGGAAGCATGATATGATGAATGCAGTGTTTAGGATGATCAAGCTGGCACAGAATAGATTGAACAGGACAGATATGAGTTGAAGAAAGATGTTACCAGAGACACAGGCATGCGCTATGGCAATGGGAATAGGGAAAGAATGTGAAACCAGGAAAGATTTTGAGTAAAATTTTAAAATCTGTGGTCCATGAATCCCTTTAGGGGGTACAAGGATAAACTTTAGGATTTTTAAGACCTCAAGTTTAAACTTTATGTACAGTTTATCTGTGTAGTTTTCTATGGACAGTAAGTTTTATAGGTTTTACCAACATCTCTATGGGGGCACCGTAGCATACTGTTTTAGGATAATTGAGATGGTTAATTTATGTGTCAATTTGACTGGGATAATGAATGCCTAGATAGCACCATTCTCCTGCTCAACTTTCTTCTTCTACTGACTACTATAATCACTATATATCTGTATCTTTCCTATTGGTTCTGCTTCTCTGAAGAGCCCTGACTACTATAATCACTAACTTGGGAGTTGAAAAGGAAAGCTAGGCTCACACACCATCACTTACTAGCTTTGAAATCTTAGGAAGTTACTTAACCTGGAGATAATAAAACAGCAACAATAATGTAAAGTGGCTATCACTCAGTAATTTTTACTCTATAGAAGTCTATTATCCAAAAGATAAAAATCAATATTTTAAAGAAAGAAGAGACAGGGTTTGATGTCCGATTGATATGTGGGAGGAGTAGAAGAAAAAGGACTCCTTCTGGCACTGAAGATAAAATGGATGAAGCTTTACGATAGGAGCATTAAGGACAAACTGTAATCTCTCTGTATTGTGCCATTTTTAGAATGCTAGGAGGGGTCCAATTATGGACTTACATTAGTTAAGTTTTGGAAGTTTTAGATCACCTTGCTGATTATCAAAAGTGTCAACTCTTATTTTTATTGAAGACTAAACTCAGATGTTGGCAGGGTGTGGAAGAGCTGAGAAAGAAGAAGAAAGTTGAGCAGGAGAATGGTGCCGGGCAAGAAAAAAATCTAACGGATCTTCAAATTCAGATAATTTATAAGTAGACATTATTCATAAAGCAGCTGATAAAATTATTATACTTGGCTGGTGGGGGGGCTGGACGAGGGCCATTTGGACTTGACCTTAAGATATTATTTACAAATTATCACATATATGTAGTTTTAGAGACTTCCTGACAAGGTTCAAAGAAGTTGTCAATGATCATACAACTTAAATATGCATATCTCATTGCCAGACCATCTGTACTACAGTGTCAATTAATATATTTATCTTATAGTTTTACTTTTTCCTTTTATAATTTTGAGAAAAAGTTAACTACAGAAATGCTATAAATTGACAATTATAATTATTTTTGTTATAGTTCATTAATACTTGTATAAATCATTAAATTATCTTATAAATAGCAATGTTATATTGCATTGTGTTGTGCTTTTTATTTTCTTTTGACTTTTAGAAAATTTTTAAATGCAGAAGCCACAAAAAAAATGGAGGTGACCTCTCCTTCTCTCGTTCTCTAAGAAGTCATAGAGGCCTGCTAAGGCACTGTGATAAATGTGGTGGAGAGGGGCACATGGGGCTATGAAAGCACAGCTTTTTCAAAGGGTTCCATGAAAATTTCTGTTCCAGTCACATCCTGAAAATTGCAAAAAATAAAAATAAAAAATGCAGGTATTTTTATTTACCACACGAACAAATATTTATCTGTCTTCAACAAGACAGGTTACAACTGCTATTTGAGAATCTATCATTTGCCTAAGAATCTGGGGGAAATAAAAAGAAATAAAAATTCATGGTTTTCTATTCTTAAGGTCTTGTAGATGTGGTATCAAGACGTATGTCTAAGAAATGATTAGGAAACAATGGTAGATAAATCCTGGACAGTTCCTCAGGATACTATCTTACTGGTTCTTTCCTTTTACTGTCAAATAAGACAGTTTATAATAATATATTTAATGATTTAAAGCCCAAATCTTATCACTCTAGCCTTACGATGCTATATGCTTCTCTCTTGTTGAATGCTTGTTCTAATATCTAAGCAGACTCATACCCCCCTTCGCAGAATTGTTGCTATCTGTAAGCCTGTCTACAGCCCATCTTCATACAAAAATGAGATCTTCCTGAACAGGTAAAACACCAAGCGCATATCATGTTCATCATCACTTTAGGAGAAAAGATGATTCCTTGTACCCAAAGTTACTAGGATTTGTGTCATGTGACCCTATCACCTGGCTGAAATAGATTGAACCGGAAATTGAGGCCAAAGGTAACTATCAACAGCTGAACATAGTAATAGTAGCTAAATATTTAATGAGCACTTACTGTGAGTCAAACACTGCTGAGATCTTCACTTGACCATTGCTTTTATTTAATCTTCACAACAGTCCTAGGAGATTGGTTACAATATTATTAAATCCATCTTAGTAATAACACGCATGTAGCCACAGAGATACCCTAACAGGATTCAAACATGGGCAGTAATCATTCAGTTTTAAATGCACGTGTCTCACCCAGACCATAGCATCCCAGAGGCTTAGTCATGGGTTCAGTTCATAGACTGGTAAATGGAGTTGCAGGGGCTTGAACCCTGGGTTTTTCTGTCTGCCTGATTCTCCCACCCTCCTTCTTCACCCATAGTCCATGTGGTGCCCTCCTCCTACTCTATAACTGACTCTGCTCCACATTAAATGATTCCTCAATCAAATCTTCTCCTTGTAGAGGTATCTTGAATGTGCCTCTTATGGAGGATGGAAGAGGCAGAAATAGAAAAGAAGTAAAGAGAGAAGAAGCTTAGGAAAATGAGTGTTAGCAGGAACCAGGAAGGGTGAGAGGACAACGATGTCACTAGGGCTAAGAGGAGGTCACAGAGATGCTGGGGCACACTAAAGGTCCCTGATAGTCAACATTCCAGCTCTCATTAGCTTGATGGTATGACATTTCCCCACAGAAGTCACCTGAGCACATCTCTGGCCCTCACTCTTTGAGCAAACCTTACACAGAAGGGATCTTTTGCTTGGGGAAGTATCATGTTAGTAAATTAATTGCCATAGCAGAAAGTTAACTCTGACAACATTTCTAGAACCAACAACACATGGAGTGCTCTTAAATCAAGGACAAATATTATCAGCACTTCAAGAGAATTTAGGAGCTAATCTGATTGTGAGTGAGTACCTGCTAAAAGCTTACTTGAAGCAGTATCTGAGAGTGACTCTGAGAAACTTGTTAGTTTTCATCTTCTTGAAATCCTCTCCCAGCATTAAATTAGGTCATGGTTGAGTAAAGATTTAGTATTATAGTTTTTGCTCTAATGGACAGTCACTTAAGGAACATCATTTAAAATAATAAATCCCTTTCATTTCACAGGGAGGAAAAAATCTATTTTTCCAGGTAAACAACATATGATTCCTTTCAATATAAAGAGGACTTTAATAACAGAATAGCTTTTCTGTATTTTCCTAGCTGCCACGAAACTCATAGCTACAGTATAAAGAGCAAAGGCAGCAACTAATGGATCTCAGATGCCTGGGACCATTTATATGACTGCTGTTGTCGAGTATGTTTGTTTTTATTTTTTAAAAAAATGACCTGTTTTATATATTTTACTATTATAAGTTATCCCCAGACATTTTCAGAAGTGTTAGGTTGAACCATCTGAAGTTGTCATTAGTCATGTTTAACCTGCAAAATGAGCAATTCCAGTTGCTTCAATTGATAAATCAGAAATAAATACAAGATAGAGATATGTACGTGGGAAAAAGTCTCAAACGGCATATAGCAAAATTTTAATTGGGAAAGTCTGTGAGGGGACTATATATGCTTTTTATTTTCTTCTCTCTGCTGTTTGTATTTTCTGAATTTTCAATTCATTCTACTCATCAATGTGGTTGCTTCTTTCTCTTTGTCTCTGTAATAGATTTTGTCTTATTATCCTGTATTGCACCATTTAAAAAAGCATAAAGTGTGTGTGTGTGTGTGTGTGTGTGTGTTTCTTCTGTGAATTTCTTGAGACCAAATATTATGTCTTGTTTATTTTTATACCCACCGTACCTGGCACACAGGAGGATTCAATAAATGTTTGCCTGATTGAACAATAAATGTATCCAAGTCTGGCTTAACCAAATCAGAACACAATTCATATACAGCTTTTTCTGCTTTGGCTTTAGTAACCGATTTTTCTAAAAATAGTTGAATAAAGTACCATAATGACTTCTTGTACTTTACATCTTCACTTCCATTAATATACTAACCTTTGGATGACATACATTCTTATAGTCTATTCAGGTGACATTTACATTTCTTTTCAGTTTATTCTGACCCAGCAGTGGCTTTTAGCATTTCATGACTATAGCCGTAAGATCATACTTGGATGTTTTCCAGGTTTCTTAAATTGAATGGAAGTTACATTCAAAGGATGGCCTTGACTCTTGTCCTCTCTGGCTTGGAATTGTTTCTTTTCATGAACTAGTATCTACCCCAATTCTGTATAGCAAATAACCTTGAGGTCATTTTGTCTCAGAGCTTTGCTCTATGCTTTACCCCAGTCAGGCTGTTCAGAGTTTACAGGATCCCTTTAAGAACGGTTCCCTGGGCCGGGCGCGGTGGCTCACGCTTGTAATCCCAGCACTTTGGCAGGCCGAGGCGGGCGGATCACGAGGTCAGGAGATCGAGACCACAGTGAAACCCCGTCTCTACTAAAAATACAAAAAATTAGCCGGGCGTGGTGGCGGGCGCCTGTAGTCCCAGCTACTCGGAGAGGCTGAGGCAGGAGAATGGCGTGAACCCGGGAGGCGGAGCTTGCAGTGAGCCGAGATCGCGCCACTGCACTCCAGCCTGGGCGACAGAGTTGAGACTCTGTCTCAAAAAGAAAAAAAAAAAAGAACGGTTCCCTGGGCCTGAGATGTAAAAGCAGCTCCACTATCCCATGTACATGGAGGCAGTAGGCTGTGATAAGGCCGACACTTTGCAAGATTTAATGTGCATGCAAATCACCTGGGGATCTTGTTAAAATGCGGATTCTGATTCAGCTGGTCTGGGGCAGGACCTGAGGTCCTGCATTCTAACAAGGTGCTGCTGGTGCTACTGTTCTGGGCCCACAGTTTGAGTAGCAAGAATATAAGCCCTCTTGTGTAGCCCTGGGTATCCATAAATGCTCCAACTGGGAGTCTGAAGAGGGCTCATCTCTAGGAATTGCAAAAGTTCTACAGGCTGGCAGCATTGCATCTGAGTCCTGCCTCAGATTAACCAAAGAGTTCAGTAGTTCTCTGTTCTCTTCATCCTTCCAGATGTGCTCTGCAAGGTGCCTTGTGAAAGCCAAGGGTTCTCACTGTAGTATTCCACCTGGGTATAGCCTTTCTTTATGCTCTGAATTATCCTGTCATGCATCCAATCAATTCAAGTTCCTGATTGAATTAGCTGACAGAAGGCAATTTGAGAAACCAGTCACTGCTCAATAATGTCAATGAACAATAGGATTTAACGTGTTAATTTCAATTTGAAAACAAATTTCTTAGTTCGTATTCTTGCTCGGCCATTCACCAACTATGGATCTCATCAAGTCACTTAGTGCCTATGGTAGGCTGAATAGATGCTTTCCAAAGATGCTCATATTCTTATTCTCAGAACCCGTAAATATTACCTTATATGGCAAAAGGGACTTTGCAGATGTGATAACAGCAGGATCTTGACATGAGGGAATCATCATGGATTATGTATGTGTGCCCAATGTAATCACAGGAATGCTTATAAGAGGGAGGCCATGTGAAGAAGGAAGCAGATTGGAGTGATGTAGCCACAAGCCAAGGCAGTCTCTAGAAGTTGAAAGAAGCAAAGAGTAGATTCTCCTCTGAGGTCTCCAGAAGGAACCAGTCCTACCAATACCTTGATTTTAGCTCTGAATGACTGATTTTAGATGTCCGGCCTCCAGACTTGTAAGAGAATATATTGTATTGTTTTAACCCACTAAGTTTGTTCTAATTAGGAAATTAATACAATGTCTCTATTTCTTAATCTGTAAAATGAAGCTAATAATAGCAAGGCTAATATAAGCAGTGATGTGAGGATTAAAAGGGACAATATATATATAAAATATGAAGGCATTTTAAAAATTCTAAAGCTCTGGATCTCAGACCACAGAGGACGTAAGAATCACATGGGAGCTTGTAAAATGAAGATTTCTTTCCTCAGACATTTTGATATGACATTTTTGGGTTTGAGCCTGTGTATCTGTATTTTTAATAATCCCTCAGATTTTCAGACTTAGGTGGTTCATGGATTACACATCCAGTCATTAATATGTGATTGTTGATTAGAATTCAAGCCCTATTGTGGGCCATGGAGGAGGGTTTTAGAGAGAGGGAAGCAAAGGTCCAAATTACCATATAGAGTCTCCCACGAATGAAGACATCTTTGCAGGTACCAAGAGGGTTGGGGTGTATCATTTTAGAAGTCATATCTATGAAATAAGGACAATGATTTTCCATTCCAGTGGCAGGATCTGGCAGCCACTTGTGCAGACTGAGGTTTCCAGATCATGATTCCCTTCTGCCACTCAGAGAACTGGCATGTCTTCCGGGCAGTCTGTCTGTTGTCCTTTATGTTCAGGAGAACACATTTGTAAATTCTAACAGGATAGCTGAACCAAATGCATCCTATCTACAAAAGCAATGCTCAGAAAAGAGGACAATCAAAAAAAAATTTTATAAGTAATTCTTAGTTGAGGCTTTATTTCATGCTAGGCACTACATTTCTGTTTTGAAGGTGCTTACAATAAGGTGTGGCATAGACTTGTAGCCATCATAGGAGCATGCAGAAGGGTCAAAAAGACTGGAAGAGCCTTAAAGTAGAAGAATAATGATAGCCACACTGAAATTGCTGCTAATAACTTTAAAGTGCTTAGACCACTGCCTCATATCTATCCTTAAATATAAGCCCTCTTACGTGAGCCCGCAAGGAATGACTAATTCTGTTTGAGGATGGTGTGATGGTTAATTTTATGTGTCAATCTGACTGGGCCATAGGGTGCTCAGATATTTGGTTAAACATTATTTTGTGTGTGTCTGGGAGGGTGTTTTCAAATGAGAATAACATTTGACTGAATAAAGCAGATTGGCCTCCCTATTGTGGGTAGACTCCACCCAATCCATTGAAGCCTTAATAAAACAAAAAGGCTGACCCTCCACAGAACAAGAGGGGATTTCTCTTGTTGGACTGCTTTTGAGCTGGTACATTGTTTTTTCTTGCCTTCAGACTCAAAATGAAGTATTTGCTATTTCTGGGTCTCAAGCCTGCTGACCTTTTGGCTGGAACTACACCACTGGCTCTCCTGGATCTTGAACCTTCAGACTTGGACTGAAACTATCAGTGGCTTTTCTGAGTCTCCAGCTTGCTTACTGCAGATCTTGGAACTTGTCAATCTCCAAAATCACATCAGCCAATTTCCTTTTCTTCTTCTTTTTTTGAGACAGTGTCTCACCCTGTTGCCCAGGCTTGGAGTGGTGCAATCAGAGCTCCCTGTAGCCTCAACCTCCCAGGCTCAAGCAGTCCTCCCACCTGAGCCTCCCAAGTAGTTGGGACCACAAACATGCATCACCATGCCCAGCTAAATTTGTACTTTTTTATAGCCAACATCTCACTATGTTTCTCAGGCTGGTCTCAAACTCCTGGGCTTAAGCAATCCTCCCACCTCAGCCTCCAAAAGTGCTGGGATTACAGGCATGAGCCACTGAGCCTGGCCATGTCAGCCAATTTCTTATAATAGATACCCTCCCGCCCCATCCATTGTGTGTGTGTGTGTGTGTGTGTGTGTGTTCATATATCTCTCCATCCTATTGGTCTGTTTCTCTGAAGAACTCTAATACAGATATGGGAAGTTTTCCTAGAGGACATCACCTTTCAGAGAGATGTTGAAATAATACATTATCTATTTATAAATAATCTACTCTACAAACGTACATTGTACATTTCTCTGTCATTCATTCATTTTGACATATATTTAGGGTTGAAATGAATTTAGTGAATGCATATTGTGTGTCAGGCCCTTTGATAGGCACAGAGGTGAAGTTAAGGAGTAAGACATCACCCCTGCCCTTTGAATGAGGAAATCAGGCTTGAAAGCTAAATATCACAGGGCAATATCATGCAGACAAATGACCTGAAAGTGGAAGTCCCATTTTTACAAAATAAAAACAGTGTCCACTTAGGATTGCCAGATAAAATGTTGCATGGGATGTACTTATACTAAAAAAAAATTCATTGTTTATCTGAAATTCAAATTTAGCTGGGCCTCCTGTTTTTTTAATTACTAGATCTGGCAACCCTTTGCTAAGTGCTCCCCATACATTCAGAATGACATAGAGACTGGAAAAACATGGCTCTCCTTAAGGATCAGAAGCGTAGATGCTTCTTCTCTTCTCTTTTCTCTTCTGTTCTCCTCTTGATTATTTGATTCAGCCCTGTTCTTGCTATCCACCAGGGATTTTCACCACAGACATTACCCTTCTCCATACCTGCTGACACATAAAATTCCCTGTACATGGTTGCAGAAAGGTATAGGAAAGCCCTGCTGGGACCCAGGGTAATGTCCATGATTCTGCCTCTGGAGAGTGGAAGTGACCTGCGAGGCCTGGTTGTAATTCTGTTTTGCCCAAAGCCCTACCTGTCTAAATTTTCTGCTTAAGGTATTTTTAGTCAGTTACCACTAGGCCAAGATTGGGAAAGATGTGAACACTCTTCAGTGCTCTTACAGATAAGACAAGTGAAGGTTGAAAACAGAGTATTTAGAATTAGCCTGAGTTCAATTCTTGCTCTGTCACGTACTTGCTCTATGAACCTCGGCAGGTGACTTAACCTTCCTAAGTCTTCATTTCTTCATTGACAATGTGTGGAAGATCAATCTGCTGTGAGGATGAGATAAACAGGTATATGTAAGGAACAGTGCCCAGTATGTAAGGATATGTGCTCAATGAATAGGGGTGGTAATTATTAATACTTCTTGGTTCCTTTTACATCTAGTTTATACTCATTTTCTGCTTGTTTGTTTCAGATATGCTGGTGCGAACAATTTGGCTTTTTTTGTTTTAGGTTTGGATTTGTTTCTTGAAATAAATATCTAAGGGTAGTATTATTAGTTCAAAGACCATCAGAGGCACAGAGTATAGATGCTGAGCCCAGGCTCTGGAAACAGACCACCTGGGATCAATCCCAGCTGGCTGTGTGGTTTGGGGCAGCTTTCTTGACTTCCCTGTGCTGTGATGGTATAGAATTTAAATCATTGTTAGTTATTATGAATGTATGATGGATCTTAGTACATATGGGCAGGTTACCTTCTAAAACTATAATAATTTGATTACTATATTAACTATCCCATCAGACTCAGTGCAGACCTTAATTTTTTGTGTCTGTTTTATTTATTAACTGTTTTCACATTCTTTGTTTTATTCTCATTTTGTTGTTTCTGTTATGCAATTATTTATTTCTGTATTTCATCATATCCATCTCCTCCCCATTATACAATTTTCTGATGCTTCAAGAGTCAAAATTAGATTCCAATTGCCTCATCCAAATGACTCTAGCTGTGGCATTTTAGGAAGAGAATGGAGGAGATGTTTAGGGAACTGGAAGCCTGTCTAGTATCCTTTTTTAAAAAAATTTTCTCAGCAAGGCAATTTAACTTCTAGAGAAGGGTGCATCTCACCAATGGAACAATGGCAAGAGCACACCTGAACAAGGGAGGGGAAGGGGTTCTTATCCCTGACACAGGTAGCCCCTACTGCTGTGTTGTTCCCCTATTGGCTAGGGTTGGACTGCACAGTCTAAGCTAATTCCGATTGGCTATTTTAAAGAGAGCAGGAGTACGAGCTGGAGTGCCAGGGTGAGTAGCTTGGCAGGAAGGATGGTTACAGAACAGGTGACTCAGGATGACTAAGAACAGAGCAGGTGACCAAGGATGACTAAGGTCAGAGCAGGTGGTAGAGGCTAGGAGGGAGTTGTTTACTGAAACTAGGGGCAAGGAGACGTAAAGAACAAGGAAGTTAAACTTTAAAATGAAGAACAAAGAACAGGGGAGCTGAACATACTGATGATACATTGGTTCTTTGGAGAGGATCTCAGAACTCATTGTACTTAACAGGCTAAAACCTTTCAAGAGGAATTTATTGTATCCTACAATTTCCCCCCTTTCAATTATCATAGTACTTCCTCTTCAAACTTTTTAAACGTCTTGGCTTTGCTGCTTGACTTAATCCGCTAAAAGAAAAAGCTGATCTGAATAGGGTGGAGGAGAGCTAAAGGAGGTTTTAGTAAGTGCTGCTTCTATAAGTCTTTGTACTAGCCCACGGATGCATGGTATGACACAACACCCAACAAGAATCAGTACACCTATTATGGCAGCAAGAGAAGTAAGAATTGAGGCTATGATTTCTTTCCACTTACCAAACCACCTTTCTAGCCACCCTAAGAAAGGGCTATCAACTCCAGAATTTTAGCTAGTTCACTGGATAAAGCAGTTAAGTCTTTGTAAGGCCCTTATTATAGTCCTAGTGGGGGCAGTGTTGTTTGGGATAAAGGTACAACCCTGAGTTTTAATCATAACACAAACACCACCTTTTGTGGCTAATATCATATCTAGGACCATTCTGTTTTCCCAGGCAATCTAGCTAGTGGGCCCCAATTATTCTGCTATCCCTTTGACAGCATCCCTGGTGTAATTAATAAACCGCTGCTGATTATAATAGATGTAATTTATCCAATCTACGTTTTTATTAATTGTCACCCATGAAAATATTGACTTAAATCCTGCAGCTATTTGATCTCGTGCTTTAAATTCATTTGGTACTCCTCGTGGAACTCCAATAGCATTTATATAAACGTGGGGGTCAAAGGACCCATGTGACGCACTACTTCTTTTACAATTTTATTTCTTATCGTGTTGATGGAATGCTAGGGTGAAAGGGATGGCCAATTGGATTAGAGCACGAGTGCTGCTCTAATTACTTAGCAGAGTACCCAGCAATAGTTCCCCACAATACCACCACACACCTGCTCAGGGATGAACAAGGGCAGATTGATTGGTAAGCTCTTGAAAAGGCTTAGTTTCAGTGCACCTTGTTAAGTCTCCAAGGAATGCTAACATTTCCCCCGCTATGAAAAGTAAGAGATGAAGTTAACATCAAGGGCTGGAGGCCGGATGGCCCTCAGGGGCTGACCTGCAGGGAACAGCAGTGAAAGACTCTTGCATGACTCATCACCCCGGGCTGTAGGGTTCTGGAAGAGAGCTACCATACAGCTCATGCCTGGTCCGTGAGAGGAATACCCAACTGGAAAGGAGACAATTTGTGTCTCTTGCCTGCCTGTCACACAAGCCTAACAGTCGCTTCTGTTTCGTGTGCAAACAGAATATTTAATCCATTCCAGCCAAACATTTGTGTCCCGATACCCTGTTTCAATTGTTATAGTTTGTTTCAGATCTTTAACCTCTACAACAGTTACTTTGGTTTTATTATTGGGTATATAACGAGAAAAGGTCTGGTTAGCAGAGAACTTAGGAGAGGGAGAAGGGGGTTCAGGAGGTGAGGAGTCAAAGAAGTGCATTTCAAAGGATCCTATGGGGTCCTTCTCTGAGACTTCTGCTGCTATACCATAGAAACAGCTTGATGAAGGGGAAGAACTCTGGAGAGCAGAGATGGTCATCTGTACTGGATTCCACTGGTTCAGCTGACCATAGGGATGGGTAACTCCTTTAGTGAAATGACTATATGGTTTTAAGAAACTACAAGTACTTGTTGGGGTGGTCCATCCTTGCTCTTTGTATTTTGTAGAGCATTGGACCAACTTCAGCAGAGAAGCTCTGCCCTAGGAGGACAAGATTCATAGTTTATACTGGAATCTTCGTCAAACTCTTCCCAAACTAACTTATCCCAGCTAACCGATTTCCAGTCTGAGGAGAGCTAGGAAGGATAAAGATACTTTTCTGAAGTAGAGAGTTGCCTCTGGTTTGGCAAATCTCCACAGGGCATCACAAGACAAACATCAAAAATAATAGTTTGGGGTGAACTTGACCTAGATACATTAATAATGAGAGGACTAGCAATAGAAGGGGAAAAGAAAAAGATGCAATATAAGGGGATCAAACCCCCATTTTAGCTTTAGCGTGGTTGGAGTTGGCCCTAGAATAGCTGTCCATGATTCTGGAGCGGGTAGTGCTCTCTTGAGCCAGGTGTAATGAGTCTATCCTCTTTCTGCTGTTCGAACTGCAGTCTCGGTGGTTAGAATCACTAGGTAGGGTCCTTCCCAAGCAGGTTTGAGTTTTCCTTCCCTCCAACTTTTGACAAGGATGTGGTCCTCAGGCTGATGTTTGCGTACTGGAAACTCTAGGGGTGGCGCCTGTGCTAAAAGACCTTTAGTTCTGAGGGAAGAGAAGGTGGAAGATAAACTAAGTATATAATTTCTGAGAAACTGATCTTTTGTTTTGAACATGGGAATGTCAGCAGTGGAGAGCAAACAGGGAACCTATACAACATGTCATAAGGGGATAAACCAACATCTCTCCGAGGAGTAGTTCGGACTCTCAACAGGGCAATGGGGAGGCATCTAGTCCATGGCAACTGAGTCTCTAAGACTAATTTGGTTAGGTGGCTTTTTTATAGTTTGGTTCATTCTTTCCACTCTTCCTGATGAAGGTGGGTGCAAGGGAGTATGATATTCCCATGTTATATTCAGTACCTGGGCTAATTTCTTAATGACATGTGCAGCGAAATGAGTCCTATTATCTGAATCAATGTTTTCTATCAATCTAAACCTGGGTGTAATATTTTCAACTAATGCCTTGACTACATTATTAGCAGCTGTACTTGGAAAGGGAATAGCTTCTACCCAATGAGTAAGATGATCTACTATTACTAATAAATACTTTGGATGACCAATTGGAGTCATCTCTGTGTAATCAATCTGGATACTTTGGAATGGCCTTAAGTCTGGACTCCTTCTTCTAAGGGGTAATCTTTTTATAGTTTGTTTATTGGTTTTCTTACATACTAAGCAACTGTCTGTAACCCGTTTGGCCAGGGTATAAATTTCTATGCACCCAAACTCTGAGGACTGCGTCACACATGGCTTGGGGTCCCCAATGGGTCCCTTGATGCAATTGGAACAAGATTTCCCTTATAAGGGGTTTGGATAACATTTCTCTCTGGTCTGGCAACATCCATTTTCCTTCTGAATTCTCTTTAGCACCTATTTTTACTAGTTTTTAGACCAAAGAAAGCCAAACACCATTTTATATTTGACAATGCTTCCTGTATGATTTTATACCAGATAAGCTAAATTTCACCTTTATATGAGTGTGCTATTAATGTTAAACTCAATTTTAATAAAACCTTGTAGACACATTTATTCAATTTTAATGTCTGACCATAAGGTAAGATTTTTATAGACTCTTTTTAACCCTTTATAATTTTTGTTAAAGATCAGGTTAGTGCTTTAAGAAAAACCAGTTGTGCTTTTATTTTAATGTCCAGTTTACAGAAAAACTGGATGATGTCCCTTTAACTTTAGCCAATATGTTTACACACAGAATTTTCTTTACAATTAATGTTTCAAAGCTTGCTTAAACCTTCAAAACAATTTTTTTAACCTTTTAACGTAGGTAAAAATCCACATTCTTATGCCTCCTTATAATGCTGTTACCAGAAGTATATTTTACTTTCCTTACACACTTTGCACATAAACTATTTCTTCAATACTTTTACATTCAGGAGACCTAATTACTTTTAAATTATAGAACATTTCTTGCATAAATTCCCTTTTATAACATTTTTCATGACTTTCACAGACAATCTATGACATGTCTTAACTTTCTGACTTGTTGTAAACATCCCTTTCTTTAAACAACCGGTTTAAATTCTTTAGGACAAGAATTTACCATATAAAATTCTTTTTACATAAATTCTCCTTTTTTAATGTCAAAGATGATAACCGTTCTTTCCCAAAGCAAACTTCCTTCATGTCTGTGGACTAGACTGCCTAAGGCCCCAAGATTAGAAGTTAGGATAATACATGTTACACTGTAATAAACTTTAACAAACTTTACTTTTGCTGAAAACTTTGTAAGTTTGGGATTTTAATTATGTGCTAGGTGTAGAGCCTAGGACCTAATAGAAGTTCGGATAAGGTCTGGCTTATTGTAGCATTTAACTCCATGTGTCCCAGCTGCAAAGCAGGCCAGTTGTACAGCTAAGAAACAGTAGCCTGTTTGGCTATCTGATCTGTTAGGTTATTTCCTCGACTTTCAAAAGAAAGGCTTTTCTAGTGTTTGGGAACATGGACAACAGCTATTTCTTTTGGCAACTGAAAGTTATTTAATACTTGGGTGATTAATTGCTTGTGGACCAGGTCTTGGCCTTTGCTATTAATAAGACCTCATTCAGTCCAAATTTTTCCAAATGTATTAGTCACTACAAAGGTGTACTTAGAATCGGTATAGGTGGTTCCTTCCTGGTTCTGTAAGTACTTTAAGGCTTGGCTGAGTGCGAACAGCTCACAAGTTTGAGCAGACCAATTGTTAGGCAATTTTCCTAACTCTATTTCTGTAAGAGTTTCTCTATCAATTACTTAATACCCATTGTGTCTTTTTCCCTCAACCACCTGGGAGGAACCATTTATAAATAAGTATCATTCCACCCTGAAGGGAGTTTCTCCTAGGTCTGGTTGGACCTTTGTATGATAATCAGTTAAATCTAAACATGTGTGCTCTCTCTTTAGATTTGGATCCCCTGTTTGGAAACTTGCTGGGTTAAGCGAATTATCAGTGGTTAATGTTAAAGCATCTTTTTCTAACAGAATAGCCTCATACTTTCAGATTCTTGAGTCAGTAAGCTACCTTTTTGCTTTCTGACTTAGGATAGTTCTGACCTGGTGAGGTGTGCTCACAATGAAGTTTCCTCCAAAAGTTATTTTTCTACCTTCTTCTGTTAGCAAAGCAGTTGCCACTACAGATTGAATGCATCTGGGCCATCCGTGGGTTACTGGGTTAAGGATTTTTGATAGGAAGGCTACGGGTTGTCAGTGGCCTCCATGCTTTGGGGTAAGTACTTCTAAGGCTATGCCCTTGTTTACAGTGACAAAAAGATGGAACGGCTGCTTAAGGAGGGTAAAGCTAGGACAGTGGCAGTTACTAATAGATGCTTTAACCTTTCTACCTGTTGGATTTCTGGTAATTGCCAAATGAGGGGTTTTGGCCCGTCTTGAGTGAGCTTTTCGTGTAAGGGTTTTGTTTTTAGGGCATAAGAGTCTCTCCATAAGATGACAGTACCCGACTAATCCTAAAATTTTCTAAGTTCTTGTTTAGTCTCTGGCAGAGGCAAGGATATGATGTCTTCAATCCGTTCAAGCTCAATTTTTCCATTTACCTTTGCTAATTAAATGACTTGTTCTAATATTTGACTAAATAAATTTAGAGACTCTGTAAACCCTTGGGGGTAAGGCTGTCTATGAGTATTGCTATTTTCGACCGGAGTGAGGGTCTTCTCACTCAAAGGAAAATAGGTCCTGGCTGTCCTCTGCTAATGGACAAGCCCAGAAGGCATCTTTTAAATCTATTACTGTAAACCATTGGTGACAGTTTGGGATCTTACTGATAATACTATAAGAATTGGGAACAACAGGGTGTGTAGTTTGGACTATTTGATTAATAGCTCTAAGGTCTTGCACTAACCAGTATGACCCATCTGGCTTCTTTACAGGCAGTATTGGAGTGTTATAGGGAGATATATGGGGTTTAAGAAGCCCATCATGGAGAAGACCTTCAATTATCAATTATAGGTTTTAAATTTACCCTAGCTTTTAAAGGAATAGGGTACATTGCTTTCGCTTTACTATTTCCCCAGGGGTTTTTAATTTAACATGAATCAGAGGAATCTGTAACTTTCCTTAATTCCTGTCTTTTGGCCGTATCTCGGGATGTATGTGTGCTTCGTCTGCAGTGGTGAGCCAGTTTAGGGAGGAGAGGAATTTTCCATGATTGATATGGAGGCCTAAGCTTAATTCTAGCATTAAATCTCTTCCCCCTGCTACCGGAATTAACAGAAATTTAATATTAGCTGATTTGCTTTTATATCTGACTTTTGTTCTTTTTCCCATTTGGGACATTCTCTTTTGAAGTGACCTATTTTTAATTTGAAACATTTGTTTTGTCCTCTTTCTTTCCCTTTGCCTCTCTCTCTCTCTTTGCCTCTCTGTCTCTTTCTCTCTCTCTCTGCCTGTCTCTCTCTCTTTCTGTCTCTGTCTTTCTCTCTCTCTCTGCCTCTCTCTCTCTCTTTGAATCTGTGTCTCTCTGACTCCTTCTGTTCCCTCTGTCAGTCTTTCTCTCTCCTCTTAGAATTTTTTTCTCTACCTTTGAGTCTCCTGGCTTTACTCTTCAGTACCCTTTATATTGCCTGGCGAGTGGGGGGTCTAGGTTTTTTTTAATAGGTTCTAGCCCCCTGGGTACTTTATTGTATGGTGGACAGCAGAATTTTTGCCTTCTGCTTTTGTTTTTCTTCATCTCTTCTTACATATACTTGTTGGGCTTCTCTTACAAGCTCTTCTATAGGTTTATCTCTCTAGTTCTCTGTCTTTTGTAATTTCTTGTTAATATCTGGCCAACTGTTAGTGACAAAGTGAAGTTTTAACATTCCTTGCCCAAGAGGATCCTTGAGACCTAGACCAGCATATTTTCTCATTTGTTCCTTTAATCTGTCTAAAAATTCTATAGATCCTTCATCTTTCCCTTGCTGTGTATCGAATGTTTGGGTAAGATTCTGCGTCCGGGGTACTGATTATTTAATCCCCTTTATTAATTCCCTAAGGTCCTGCATATTTTCTTGGTAGGCTGCACTGTTATTATCCCACTGGGGGTCTTGGGTGGGAAATTTTCGATCCGCTGTAGGAACATTTTGGCCAGGAGGGTGTTCACGTTCCTAGGCTCCCATAGCAGCTCTACAGATCATGCCTCTTTCTTCCCCCCCGAGAAGAGGGAAAGGGAAGTTCTGGATATCCTTTTCACACTGCTCTATCTCATGCTGAAGTCCTTTTAGGGAAGGGTACTTAGGCTGGTAATGAGTGGGCTCTTGGGATGATTCCCAAGAAGCAGGATTATAAGGAAGGGGACAACAGGGACAAGAGAAGGGTCTGGGACTGCAGCTGCTTTTTCTTGTTTTTGGTTTTATCCTTCTAGTATTTTAACATTAGGCCTAGGGGATTATTACGGGGAATATTATTGTTGCTAGCTTTATTCTTTTTATCTCTTACCTTACTTGGGGTATTTCCCATCTTGATGGTTTTGAGGTGAGGCTCAATTTCCCTTACTGAAAATTTCTCACCTTCCCTACTGCTGGAGGTTTGTGTGAGGCTCAATCCCTCCGAGTGGAGATTCCTCACCTCTTTTTAACCTCCAAGACACCCTGACCAAGGAATGCTTCAACCACCCCCATGGCTTTTCTTGCCTTGGTATGTCCTGACCAAGGAATACTTCACTGCCCCTGTGACTTTTCTTACCTTGGTCCTGACCAAGAAATACTTCACCTCCCCTTTGGCTTTTCTTACCTTGGTCCCAACCAAGAAATACTTCACCTCCCCTTTGGCTTTTCTTACCTTGGTCCCAACCACCAAGGAAATACTTTGCCACTTTTGCTACATTTCTTACATTGGTCTGTGCACAGAGTTACCTGGTCACCATGGTATGTGAAAGTCCTTTCCCAAGCTGCTGGCCTGTTCCTTCCTGCATTGCTGAGTCTGGGTTTATCCATCACACTGGGTAGATCTCAATTCCTTACCCCTGAGGCTGCTGCAATGAGGCAACTGGGTGCACCTCCTCATGGGAGAGGTCTAGACCCTCCCCAGAGGAGAATGGGAATTCTGGATGGGCCCCCAAATTTGTCAGAAATAAATTTTCAGTGCCGCGAAAGAAATAGCATTCGAACATTAATTTTCTCAGCAAGGCAATTTTACTTCTATAGAAGGGTATGTCTCACGGGTGGAGCAATGGCGAGAGCACCTCTAATATCCTTTATGTAGCACCAGTAATGAGAAATTTGAGAGGGATAGCAGGAAGCTGGGACTCAGAGTACAGTAAGATCACCATTGAATCTGAGCTAAAGTTATTCAAGTAGTGGGATAGGAGAAGAGTGAAAGGAATGTCAGATTCAGAATCAGAACACCTTTTTGTTAACAGTATGATCACTGGTAAGTGGATAGAATATCTTCTGGTCTCGTGCAAATCATTTTCAGATAGACTTTTAAATTTTTATTTAGCCCACTCCTATGCTGTCACTACAGTAAGCCCTCTGTAGAGAAGATGCTTTAAAAAAGGAAAGAGAGAATGTTTTCTTATTTGGGTGATATGAACAAAAGGAATAAACAGAAAGAGGACTAATTGCCAAGTGATGTATATTTCCACTCCTGTCTCTAGGGCACACTTTTGTTTTTGAAATGGATGGAAATGGATGTAATAATTCCTCCAGAACTAGGTTGAAACCCAACTTTCCCATTCCACAAGACCTGCAGAAATAGGCCAGCCTGTGTCTCAGGGTATCTTCAGAACAAGATGGATGTGAAAAGAACAACTGCTGAGCTTCTGTGGAGTGCTCCTTCCACCATGCCTGGCCAGGTATTAACCACCAGATTCAGGGTAACCTCTCACTGGTCCCCCTCTTGCACAACTGCAATATCATAAGTAGAGGCACAGTCATCATTGGTGTATTTCTCCTTATGCCCAACCAAAAAAGCAAAGGTCTAATTTTTACAGGCTCACAGTTTTTTTTTTTTTTTTACCTTTTCAGGAAGTCAAAGCCAATAAAGCATATCATTCCCCTGGTTGACTTGAGTTACCTGGTTCTTAACAGGTTTTAAACTCAAACATACTTACTGTCTGAATTCTAAATATTATAGCATGCATTTTATTCTCCTTTCCGGGGTAATGTATAAAATAATGTTAGGCATAGTGAAATTCCCAAACATTGACTCACACCTGTTTTTACCTTTCCTCGTTTTCTAAGGTTAGATAATCACAAATGAAACGTAAAGAAATACTCTATACAGAAAGTCTGTTAGCTTTTCTCAATCTCGATTTTCTCACCTTTACAGTGGGAATAACTAATAATGCTGACATTTACCCCCAGAGTTGTTATAAATGTTCAATGAGAAAATGCATACAAAATTGCTTTGTAAGTCAGGTCTGATGGTGTATACCTGTAGTCCCAGTGACTTGAGAGGCTGAGGCAAGAGGATCTTCTCAGCCCAGGAGTTTGAGGCAGCAATGAACTATGATCACACCACTATACTCCAGCTGCAGTGACACAAGAAGACTCCATCTCTTTAAAAAAAAGTGCTTTGTGAATCACTGAAGTGCTTAAAAATACTACATAATATTTTTATTGGCTTCAAAATGTAAACCATAATTTCATTCAGTACTAACAGAAACAAGAAAAAGGTAAATATTCAGAGCATACTAAAGATGATAGCAGTCAAAGCAATTCCCTAATGTTCACTGAATATGCACGAATTATGCAAATTAAATATTCTGCTAGTTGTTTTATAATTCATTAATTTATTTTAAAATCTTTATTAATTCCATTCTTATGTTTTCCTGAAGTTTATTTTGCTCTTTTTATAATTTCTTAGGTTGAGTGTTTAATTCATCTATTTCCATTCATTATTATTTAACAATGAAATAACTTAAAAATACACATTTGCCTTTGAGTATGACTTTGGCCGTATCTCAAATGTTTGATGTGTATTGTTATTATCACTATTTTCTAAGTAGTTTGTAATTACTGTTTGATTTTCCCTTTGATCTAAATTACTTAGGAGAAAGTTTTGACATTTTCAGGAAGTTGGATTCTTTTATTTATACTTCTGTTAATAATTTCTACCTCTATATTATGGTAATCAGAAAATATCGATGGCAACTTTTCTGTTTATTTTTCTTTTTGGAATTTATTAAGATTTTCTTTGTGGCTTACTATATGATCAATTTCTTTAAATATTTCTGTGAGTACATGAAAAAGAAAAATACAATATTTACATTTTCATAGTGTAGAATTCTACATACTCTATATACTTATTATACGACCACATTAATTACATTATTTATCTTCTTTGTTTTAAGGCTTTCAAATAGATAATCCATGGGCAAACTTCAGGAGATCCGTATGTGCCTTTTTATAGGAAGAGAGTTCATAGTTATCTCAGATTCTCAAAGGGATCTGTGACTCTCAAAATATTAAGAAACTCTGCCTGACAGAGTAAGGAGTTCTGTCAAGGAGCAAGAAAGGAAAGTTAAACTACTGAATATAACTTAAAATTAACATTAAAAAGTATTATCAAACAAATAAAAATTATAATTATTTTATTAATATATAGGATTCCAAGATACAGCCACATTGATATTATCTATCCATTCTGTAAATAGTGCTAAGTGGCCTTTGCTTATTTGATTCCAGGCCTTGGAATGGGACTCACAAGGAAGTTGGCTTTCTAAAGGATAGCAGGAAAAGGGGCCGAGTCACTTCAAATCTGTCAGCTCTGGAATAAATTGGTCACATATATTCCATTTTCCCTGTAAGTTTTGCACTGAGTCATTTGCAATCTCCTCTTTTGTACTCTCCAGGTTTTCTCTAATACTCCTCTGTTGATGCTCTGAGAAGGCAGCCCATTTTGGAAAGCTAATCATGTCTCTAAGGTGAATCAGTTCAAAGTCATGTACTTCCCTAAGAGAGACAGGACAGTAAAATGCATCAATTTTTAGGATGGGAATGATGACCACTTAAAACCGACAGGCAAATTGCAGATGTACTTTGAATGGGAAATACCAGCTGACAACGAAGTCAAGCATTTTTAAAACAATGTACATGAAGAATATAAAGCCCATATTAAGAAAATTGAAAAGCTTGTAAAAGAAATGGTGAGGGTTAAAAGGTGAACCCTCACCATTTGCTTGACAGAAGTTCCTTATGCCCAATCCTCTGAGGTATTAGAAATTCACATAGTTGACTTACCTATTTAGGTACATAACACAGTGTTCCTATGTACATATGGCTCACAATACTTTCCGGGCCCATGAAGAGGTCTTAATTTTAGTTTCTTTTAAAAGCAGAAGAAAAATGAATAATAGTGAATGTATAATAATGAATCCAGCTTGGACTATACCTGCTTTATGTCATTGCGGTTTTAAAATATAATTAATAATTTTTATTTTATTTTATTTTATTTTATTTTATTTATTATACTTTAGGTTTTAGGGTACATGTGCACAATGTGCAGGTTTGTTACATATGTATCCATGTGCCATGTTGATTTCCTGCACCCATTAACTCGTCATTTAGCATTAGGTATATCTCCTACTGCTGTCCCTCCCCCCTCCCCCCACCCCACAACAGTCCCCGGAATGTGATGTTCCCCTTCCTGTGTCCATGAGTTCTCATTGTTCAATTCCCACCTATGAGTGAGAACATGCGGTGTTTGGTTTTTTGTCCTTGCGATAGTTTACTGAGAATGATGTTTTCCAGTTTCATCCATGTCCCTACAAAGAACACGAACTCATCATTTTTTATGGCTGCATAGTATTCCATGGTGTATATGTGCCACATTTTCTTAATCCAGTCTATCGTTGTTGGACATTTGGGTTGGTTCCAACTCTTTGCTATTGTGAATAGTGCCGCAATAGACATACGTGTGCATGTGTCTTTATAGCAGCATGATTTATAGTCCTTTGGGTATATACCCAGTAATGGGATGGCTGGGTCAAATGGTATTTCCAGTTCTAGACCCCTGAGGAATCGCCACACTGACTTCCACAATGGTTGAACTAGTTTACAGTCCCACCAACAGTGTAAAAGTGTTCCTATTTCTCCACATCCTCTCCAGCGCCTGTTGTTTCCTGCTTTTTTAATGATGGCCATTCTAACTGGTGTGAGATGGTATCTCACTGTGGTTTTGATTTGCATTTCTCTGATGGCCAGTGATGATGAGCATTTCCTCATGTGTTTTTTGGCTGCATAAATGTCTTCTTTTGAGAAGTGTCTGTTCATGTCCTTTGCCCACTTTTTGATGGGGTTGTTTGTTTTTTTCTTGTAAATTTGTTTGAGTTCATTGTAGATTCTGGATATTAGCCCTTTGTCAGATGAGTAGGTTGCAAAAATTTTCTCCCATTCTGTAGGTTGCCTGTTCACTCTGATGGTAGTTTCTTTTGCTGTGCAGAAGCTCTTTAGTTTAATTAGATCCCATTTGTCAATTTTGGCTTTTGTTGCCATTGCTTTTGGTGTTTTAGACATGAAGTCCTTGCCCACGCCTATGGCCTGAATGGTATTGCCTAGGTTTTCTTGTAGGATTTTAATGGTTTTAGGTCTAACATTTAAGTCTTTAATCCATCTTGAATTAATTTTTGTATAAGGTGTAAGGAAGGGATCCAGTTTCAGCTTTCTACCTATGGCTAGCCAGTTTTCCCAGCACCATTTATTAAATAGGGAATCCTTTCCCCATTTCTTGTTTTTGTCAGATTTGTCAAAGATCAGATAGTTGTAGATATGCGGCATCATTTCTGAGGGCTCTGTTCTGTTCCATTGATCTATATCTCTGTTGTGGTACCAGTACCATGCTGTTTTGGTTACTGTAGCCTTGTAGTATAGTTTGAAGTCAGGTAGCGTGATGCCTCCAGCTTTGTTCTTTTGGCTTAGGATTGACTTGGTGATGCGGGCTCTTTTTTGGTTCCATATGAACTTTAAAGTAGTTTTTTCCAATTCTGTGAAGAAAGTCATTGGTAGCTTGATGGGGATGGCATTGAATCTATAAATTACTTTGGGCGGTATGTCCATTTTCACGATATTGATTCTTCCAACCCATGAGCATGGAATGTTCTTCCATTTGTTTGTATCCTCTTTTATTTCATTGAGCAGTGGTTTGTAGTTCTCCTTGAAGAGGTCCTTCACATCCCTTGTAAGTTGGATTCCTAGGTATTTTATTCTCTTTGAAGCAATTGTGAATGGGAGTTCACTCATGATTTGGCTCTCTGTTTGTCTGTGATTGGTGTACAAGAATGCTTGTGATTTTTGTACATTGATTTTCTATCCTCAGACTTTGCTGAAGTTGCTAATCAGCTTAAGGAGATTTTGGGCTGAGACAATGGGATTTTCTAGATATACAATCATGTCATCTGCAAACAGGGACAGTTTGACATCCTCTTTTCCTAATTGAATACCCTTTATTTCCTTCTCCTGCCTGATTGCTCTGTCCAGAACTTCCAGCACTATGTTGAATAGGAGCGGTGAGAGAGGGCATCCCTGTCTTGTGCCAGTTTTCAGAGGGAATGCTTCCAGTTTTTGCCCATTCAGTATGATATTGGCTGTGGGTTTGTCGTAGATAGCTCTTATTATTTTGAGATACGTCCCATCAATACCTAATTTATTGAGAGTTTTTAGCATGAAGCGTTGTTGAATTTTGTCAAAGGCCTTTTCTGCATCTATTGAGATAATCATGTGGTTTTTGTCTTTGGTTCTGTTTATATGCTGGATTACATTTATTGATTTGCGTATGTTGAACCAGCCTTGCATCCCAGGAATGAAGCCCACTTGATCATGGTGTATAAGCTTTTTGATGTGCTTGCTGGATTCGGTTTGCCAGTATTTTATTGAGGATTTTTGCATCAATATTCATCAAGGATATTGGTCTAAAATTCTCTTTTTTGGTTGTGTCTCTGCCTGGCTTTGGTATCATGACGATGCTGGCTTCATAAAATGTGTTAGGGAGGATTCCCTCTTTTTCTATCAATTGGAATAGTTTCAGAAGGAATGGTACCAGTTCCTTCTTGTACCTCTGGTAGAATTCAGCTGTGAATCCATCACGTCCTGGACTCTTTTTGGTTGGTAAGCTATTGATTATTGCCACAATTTCAGAACCTGTTATTGGTCTATTCAGAGATTCGACTTCTTCCTGATTTAGTCTTGGGAGGGTGTATTTGTCGAGGAATTTATCGATTTCTTCTAGATTTTCTAGTTTATTTGCATAGAGGTGTTTGTAGTATTCTCTGATGGTAGATTGTATTTCTGTGGGATCGGTGGTGATATACCCTTTTTCATTTTTTATTGCATCTATTTGATTCTTCTCTCTTTTCTTCTTTATTAGTCTTGATAGCGGTCTATCAATTTTGTTGATCTTCTCAAAAAACCAGCTCCTGGATTCATTAATTTTTTGAAGGGTTTTTTGTGTCTCTATTTCCTTCAGTTCTGCTCTGATTTTAGTTATTTCTAGCCTTCTGCTAGCTTTTGAATGTGTTTGCTCTTGCTTTTCTAGTTCTTTTAATTGTGATGTTAGGGTGTCAATTTTGGATCTTTCCTGCTTTCTCTTGTGGGCACTTAGTGCTATAAATTTCCCTCTACACACTGCTTTGAATGTGTCCCAGAGATTCTGGTATGTTGTGTCTTTGTTCTCGTTGGTTTCAAAGAACATCTTTATTTCTGCCTTCATTTCATTATGTACCCAATAGTCATTCAGGAGCAGATTGTTCAGTTTCCATGTAGTTGAGCAGTTTTGAGTGAGTTTCTTAATCCTGAGTTCTAGTTTGATTGCACTGTAGTCTGAGAGACAATTTGTTATAATTTCTGTTCTTTTACATTTGCTGAGGACAGCTTTACTTCCAACTATGTGGTCAATTTTGGAATAGGTGTGGTGTGGTGCTGAAAAAAATGTATATTCTGTTGACTTGGGGTGGAGAGTTCTGTAGATGTCTATTAGGTCCACTTTGTTTAGAGCTGAGTTCAATTCCTGGATATCCTTGTTAACTTTCTGTCTCGATGATCTGTCTAATGTTGACAGTGGGGTGTTAAAATCTCCCATTATTATTGTGTGGGAGTTTAAGTCCCTTTGTAGGTCACTCAGGACTTGCTTTATGAATCTGGGTGCTCCTGTGTTGGGTGCATATATATTTAGGATAGTTAGCTCTTCTTGTTGAATTGATCCCTTTACCATTATGTAATGGCCTTCTTTGTCTCTTTTGATCTTTGTTGGTTTAAAGTCTATTTTATCAGAGACTAGGATTGCAACCCCTGCCTTTTTTTGTTTTCCATTTGCTTGATAGATCTTCCTCCATCCCTTTATTTTGAGTCTATGTGTGTCTCTGCACGTGAGACGGGTTTCCTGAATACAGCACACTGATGGGTCCTGACTCCTTGTCCAGTTTGCCAGTCTATGTCTTTTAATTGGAGCATTTAGCCCATTTACATTTAACGTTAATATTGTTATATGTGAATCTGATCCTGTCGTTATGATGTTAGTTGGTTATTTTGCTCATTATTTGATGCAGTTTCTTCCTAGCCTCAATGGTCTTTACAATTTGGCATGTTTTTGCAGTGGCTGGTACCAGTTGTTCCTTTCCATGTTTAGTGTTTCCTTCAGGAGCTCTTTTAGGGCAGGCCTGGTGGTGACAAAATCACTCAGCATTTGCTTGTCTGTAAAGTATTTTATTTCTCCTTCACTTATGAAGCTTAGTTTGGCTGGATATGAAATTCTGGGTTGAAAATTCTTTTCTTTAAGAATGTTGAATATCGGCCCCCACTCTCTTCTGGCTTGTAGAGTTTCTGCCGAGAGATCCGCTGTTAGTCTGATGGGCTTCCCTTTGTGGGTAACCCGACCTTTCTCTCTGGCTGCCCTTAACATTTTTTTCTTCATTTCAACTTTGGTGAATCTGACAATTATGTGTCTTGGAGCTGCTCTTCTCGAGGAGTATCTTTGTGGCGTTCTCTGTATTTCCTGAATCTGAATGTTGGCCTGCCTTGCTAGATTGGGGAAGTTCTCCTGGATAATATCTTGCAGAGTGTTTTCCAACTTGGTTCCATTCTCCCCGTCATTTTCAGGTACACCAATCAGATGTAGGTTTGGTCGTTTCACATAGTCCCAAAATTTCTTGGAGGCTTTGTTCATTTCTTTTTATTCTTTTTTCTCTAGACTTCCCTTCTCGCTTCATTTCATTCATTTCATCTTCCATCAGCAATACCCTTTCTTCCAGTTGATCGCATCTGCTACTGAGGCTTCTGCAATCTTCACGTAGTTCTCGAAACTTGGCTTTCAGCTCCATCATCTCCTTTAAGCCCTTCTCTCCATTGGTTATTCTAGTTATCCATTCTTCTAATTTTTTTTCAAAGTTTTCAACTTCTTTGCTATTGTTTTGAATTTCCTCCCGTAGCTCAGAGTAGTTTGATCATCTGAAGCCTTCTTCTCTCAACTCGTCAAAGTCATCCTCCATCCAGCTTTGTTCCGTTGCTGGTGAGGAACTGTGTTCCTTTGGAGGAGGAGAGGTGCTCTGCTTTTTAGAGTTTCCAGTTTTTCTGCTCTGTTTTTTCCCCATCTTTGTGGTTTTATCTACTTTTGGGCTTTGATGATGGTGATGTACAGATGGGTTTTTGGTGTGGATGTCCTTTCTGTTTGTTAGTTTTCCTTCTACCAGACAGGACCCTTAGCTGCAGGTCTGTTGGAGTTTACTAGAGGTCCACTCCAGACCCTGTTTGGCTGGGTGTCAGCAGCGGTGGCTGCAGAACAGCGGATTTTCGTGAGACCACAAATTCAGCTGTCTGATAGTTCCTCTGGAAGTTTTGTCTCAGAGGAGTACCCGGCCCAGTGAGGTGTCAGTCTTTCCCTACTGGGGGGGGTGCCTCCCAGTTAGGCTGCTCAGGGGTGAGGGACCCACTTTAGGAGGCAGTCTGTCCGTTCTCAGATCTCCAGCTGCATGCTGGGAGAACCACTGCTCTCTTCAAAGCTGTCAGTCAGACAGGGACATTTAAGTCTCTGGAGATTCCTGCTGACTTTTTGTTTGTGCCCTGCCCCCAGAGGTGGAGCCTACAGAGGCAGACAGGCCTCCTTGAGCTGTGGTGGGCTCCACCCAGTTCGAGCTTCCTGGCTGCTTTGTTTACCTAAGCAAGCCTGGGCAATGGCGGGCGCCCCTCCCCCAGCCTCGCTGCCGCCTTGCAGCTTGATCTCAGACTGCTGTGCTAGCAATCAGCGAGACTCCGTGGGCATAGGACCCTCCGAGCCAGGTGCGGGATACAATCTCCTAGTGTGCCGTTTTCCAGGCCCGTTGGGAAAGCGCAGTATGAGGGTGGGACTGACCCAATTTTCCAGGTGCCGTCTGCTACCCCTTTCTTTGACTAGGAAAGGGAACTCCCTGACCCCTTGCGCTTCCCGAGTGAGGCAGTGCCTTGCCCTGCTTCGGCTCGCGCACAGTGTGCTTCACCGACTGTCCTGCACCCACTGTTTGGCACTCCCTAGTGAGATGAAACAGGTACCTCAAGCAGAAATGCAGAAATCACCAGTCTTCTGTGTCGCTTGGGCTGGGAGCTGGAACCCGGAGCTGTTCCTATTCGGCCATCTTGGCTTCACCCCATTCTAATTAATAAATTTTTTAATGAAAGAAGGGACCCATGAAGGCAAAGTGCCATGAAAGTCATAATGGGGCCCTGGGAATAATTATTGATTCAACATGGTGATTTGTCAGTACCTAAGCAGGTGCTTTGTGAAGGTTGTTTGATGTGTGTTTATGCAGTTTTTGAGGCATTGTTTAGAATAGATTATATTCTTTTAGCAGAATGGAAATCGAGACTGACAGCCTCTTCCTGTGTATGCTTCTTTCTTTCTGTTTGTTTCACTCTGGCTCTTTTTCTCCATAACTTCTTTTACTTGCTTATCTCTTGCACATGGCCCCAGTGTGCACATGGCCTCAATAGTCCCCAGCCTTCACTCAGCATCACATCTACCACTGATGTTCAATCTTTGTAGCTTTGAGTCTAAATTCTCTCGTAAGCATTTGCTACCGCATACTCTAGTCAGGTGTTCAACATACATCCAATTAGCTGTAGCAAAATCTTTCCCTCTCCCTAACACCCTTGCAGGCCCTGACCCTTCTGCAAGATGTGGTGGGGCATCTGATGAAACATCTTCTACTATGTAGTTTTAATAGGAGTCTATTACACACACGGCAGCATACAATAATAGGAAGAATAAACTTAGCAGCAAGTAGTATCCTTACTATAATTACATCATTATAATTTCTCATTCTCTTGATTGTCATCTTGCTACATATGCAACATGTGGGAAACAGAAGCCTCTTCCCTGGGAAATGCCATTTGTGGAAACTATATGCAATTTAGGCATCTCTCAGTGAAGAGCCACATTACATAATCAGGCAGGACTCCTGCCTAGAGACTAAGCTATTCTCTAAAGATGAACGGATACCCCGCTGAGTCCTTTTTGCAGGATATGTGACCTATCTGCGTAAGTATCCACATCATATACATTTCCTGTCACTTCAGGATTGTAATAAGCCTTCTTCATTAATGATTATGTATTAGGAACATTTGAGTAGATGTGACTTTAATAGTAAGTTGAACTTAATTTAATTATCACACTGTCACAAGCCTTTCTACATTTGTAGAATTTTAATACTCAATAAGCACAATATTGTTTCACTGTAAAGAAATATGATGGGTGTATAGCAATTTGATATTACTAAAACATATATTCTCTATCTCAAATAAGATGAACTCTAAGAAATAAGACCCTTTATCTGCCATACTTTCAAGTTACATGTGTATCACTCCTATTTAAATAGAAGAACAGCAAAGCTTCAGCTCTTTCTTGATCAGAAGAAAGCTTTTGAGCAAAAAATAAAAAATAATCAATGACAGTTGTTTCTTAAGATTAACTAATTGAGAAATAGGAAATATTCTGTTATGGATATTGTATCAGCTGGAGTTAAGTTGTAATGAACAGCATCTATTCAGCAAGTTCAAGAGAAAGGAATTTATTAAAAGGTATTGTATGGTTTATTGTACCATTGGAAGGCAAAGAAATGCCCTCTAGGCTGACCTTCTAAGAACAACTTCTAAAACCAGTGTGTGGAACTGAGTCAAAGGAGTGGTTGCTTCTGCAATGGTCAAGTGACTGAAGATTCAGGAAGCTGATATGCCAACCATCTGCTCCTGAACCACACTGCCTGTTTGTCAATGCTACTGTCCACACTAGCAAAATGGTGTGACATCCTGTCCCTCTACCCATGCTGGCTAGTTCTAAATCAAAGTGTCATTTGATTATACCTGGGGCAACATTAGCTGCAAGGAGTCTGAGAAGTATAGTTTTTAGCTTTCTGGCCTCTGCCTGCTAAAAGGGAGCCAGGATAGGGCCGAATGAGTTAATATAGAGTATTTACCATGGATATGTAATTGGGTAATACTGAAAGCTTGAGTAACGTTAAAATTAGATATGGTTATTTTTCTAGGTTTAATTTTTTTCCCCTTTCAGGACAGGAATTACATTAAGTATAGTCTTTGGTTAATAAAATTCTTGTACCATTGATTGATATATGGCCACCAAATTAATTAATTAATAATATAATAAACATCATGGACCACCCATCACTAAAATAAAAGTTAAGTCCTTGACAAAAACCTATATCTAATAAAACATCCCCATATATCTGCTGCCCTAGGAAACATCACCCTGAATTTTTTTTTAGGAAAGAAGAGATAAAACAATTTATTATTTTTTTCCAAAGGAAATTGTTTTATTTTTTATTTCAATAGGTTTTTGGGGAACAGGTGAATATGTTCTTTAGTGGTAATTTCTGAGATTTTGGTGCACCCATCACCTAAGCAGTAGGCACTGTACCCAATGTGTAGTCTCTTATCCATCACCTCCTCCCACCCCTTCCCCAGAGTCCCCAAAGTCCATTGTATCATTTTTATGCCTTTGCATCCTCATAGCTTAGCTCCCACTTATAAGTGAGAACATACAATGTTTGGTTTTCCATTCCTGAGTAACTTCACTTAGAATAATGGTCTCCAATTCCATTCAGGTTGCTGTGAATGTCATTATTTCATTCCTTTTTTGTGTCTGCATAGTATTCCATGGTGTGTATATGTATACCATAATTTCTTTATCCATTCGTTGATTAATGATGGGCATTTGGGTTGGTTCCACATTTTTGCAATTGTGAATTGTGCTGCTATGAACATGCGTGTGCAAGTATCTTTTTCATATAATGACTTCTTTTCCTCTGAGTAGATACCTAGTAATGGGATTGCTGGATCAAATGGTAGATTTTAGTTCTTTAAGGAATTTCCACACTATATTACATAGTGGTTGTATTAATTTACATTCCCATCAGCAGTGTAAAAGTGTTCCCTTTTTACCACATCTACACCAACATGTAAAATTTTTTTATTTTTTTTGATTATGGCCATTCTTGCAGGAGTAAGGTGATATTGCATTGTGGTTTTGATTTGTATTTCTCTGATCATTAGTGATGTTGAGCATTCTTTCCTATGTTTGTTGGCCATTTGTATATCTTCTTTTGAGAATTGCCTGTTCATGTCCTTAGCCCACTTTTTGATAGGATTGTTTTTTTTTCTTGCTGATTTGTTTGAGTTCCTTGTAGATTCTGGACATTAGTCCTTTGTCAGATGTATAGATAGCAAAGATTTTCTCCCACTCTGTGGGTTGTCTGTTTACTCTGCTGATTTTTTATTTTGCCGTGCATAGTAAGCTTTTTAGTTTAATCAAGTCTCATCTATTTATCTTTGTTTTTGTTGCATTTGCTTTCGAGTTCTTGGTCATAAAATCTTTGCCTATGCCAATGTCTAGAAGGGTTTTTCCAATGTTATCTTCTAGAATTTTTATGGTTTCAGGTCTTAGATTTAAGTCCTTTATCCATCTTGAGTTGAGTTTTATATAAGGTGAGATATGAGGATCCAGTTTCATTCTTCTTCATGTGGCTTACCAATTATTCCAGCACCATTTGTTGAACAGGGTGTCCTTTCCCACTTTATATTTTTGTTTGCTTTGTCGAAGACCAGTTGGCTGTAAGTATTTGGCTTTATTTCTGGGTTCTCTATTGTGTTCCATTGGTTTAGGTGCCTATTTTTATACTAGTACCATGCTGTTTTGGTGACTATAGTCTTATGGTGTAGTTTGAAGTTGGGTAATGTGATGTCTCCAGATTTGTTCTTTTTGCTTAGTCTTGCTTTGGCTATGCAGGCTCTGTTTTGGTTCCACATGAATTTTAGGATTGTTTCTCCTAGTTCTGTGAAGAATGATGGCATCACCCTGAATTTCATGTTTTATTGCATCTCTAAGTATTCTTACAGACTATTTATTTTAGTTATATCTCTACCATCATAAAGATGAAAGAATAAATGTATAATCGTTTGGTGCTTACTTTTCAGTGAATATTATAATGCTAGATTCACCCATGTTTTTTGCATTTCATTGTAGTTTCATTCAGTCCAACTGCTATATTCTGTTGCTGAATATAACAATGTTCTATTATATGAATATTCATCTATTTTTCTCTTAAGGGATACCTGTACTGCTTCAAAGTTTCAATATGTGAACAATGCTGCTATATGAATATTCTTTCATATTGTCAACCTAAATAACAAACAAGAAGAGGCTTTCTAAAAGAAAGTATGTTTGTTTGGGAATACAGTATTGCAATGGGAATACGTATGCCATAGTAAACAATGTGTATATTCAGAGAGGTAAAGGAAGACAAAGGTTTTTAAAGGGAAAAAATGAGGAAGATTACATAATTGTTTTGAAATAATTATCCTTAGCTACAAAGATTAATAACAAGACTGACATCAGTCCAAGGTTGAATAAGCCATTGCTGGGCAGATGTCCTTGCAGAAGTCCTTGCAGAAGTATTTTTGATCTAAGATTGCAACGGCTTTTGTGCAATGCTGTAGTTTTTGTGGAGTCTTTTTCATTATTAGGCATACAATCATGAGAATCTTCTCTTCATGGCCTTCTCTGGCTGTATGTGTCAAGAGTTTTCTTAACATTAGTGACTACACTTTGATTCTGATAACTTTCACAATATATACTAGAGTTTGTAAAGGAGTGTTTACCAAAGATGAAATTGCTGGCTAATGGGAATTTTTTAGTTAGGATCAGAGTTCTGCACATTTAAGATACTCAAAAATATATAATCTTTAGCCAAGTCAGGTTTAAAAGTAGTAAACTAACATAATAATTAAAAAATATAAAGTAGAACAGCCATACTAATTTACATTCCGACAAACAGTGTGTGAGCATTCTCCTTTCTCCACATCCTTGCCAGCATTTACTGTCTTTTTGGTAATAGCTATTTTAACTGTATCTCACTATGGTTTTGATTTGCATTTCCCTGATGATTAGGCTGAATGGATAAAAAAATGCTATATATACACAATAAAATATTGTTAAACCATAAAATGAATGAAATCCTGTCATTTGCAGCAACATGGATGAAACTGGAAGACATTATGTCAAGTTAAATAAGCCAAACACAGAAAGACAAATATTCCATGTTCTCACTCATATGTGGGAGTCGTCTTGGGGAGGTGGAGAGTAGAGTGGTGGTTACCAGAGGCTAGGAAGGGTAGGAAAAATAGAGAATTAGGAGATGTTGGTTAATGGATATAAAAATACAGTTAGATCGGAGGAAGAAATACCCGTGTTCAATGGCACACACAGTAAGGAGACTATAGTTAAAAATAATTAATTGTATAATTCAAAATAGTTAGAAGAGAATCTTTGGAACATTCTAAACACAAAGAAATGATCATTATTTGAGGTGATGAATAACCCAGTTGCCCTGATTTGGTCATTACACATTGTTCACATGTGTCAAAATGTCACACATACCCTATAAATATGTGCAACCATTATATATCAATAAAAAGTGAAGTATAAGACTTAGAGTTTTTTCTCCAAGAGCCTATAATTCCTTTTAGAGAAAGAAGTCAAAGTTTATCTTTGAAATCTTATCACTGCCTTAGCCGGTGAAGCACAAAGGTCCTCTGGCATGCTGTGATGATCGTTTGCTATGTAAAAGCAGTCCTCCTGCCTCCTGATGGTGAGGGTGAATTACCTCCAGGCTGGTAACTCCTTACCTTGCCTACTGGCCTTAGCAAAGGAGCCTGAAGACAGTAGGTGACATCCATAGCTTGAAGTTCATTGGCACTCTTGCTTGTTCCATGGTGGAAGCATTTTACATCTGGGAATCAGAACTTGTAGTCATGTAGAGCCTAGAGTTGTGGAAATGGAAGAATAAATTACCCATGTGGGTCACAAGGAGTGATGATAAGTGGACTACCTCTGTCGCCCTTCCTTGTTTTTTGGACCCATGCAGTCTGCATATTGGAGATATAAGGCTGTATAATAGTCATTGGTTTAGGGTATATGCTGGGCCCTAAGGATGGAGCCCTATATGCATACAGCATCGTCTGTAATCTAGTGCCTAATTGTACCTTCAAAGAGCAATTCTGTTGCCGTATCAGGCCAACATCTTCTGGGTGCGGCAACATGAAATAGGACCAATACGTCCCATGATATATATCCCTTTATTATACAATGGGTCCCTTGGTCAATTGCAACATTATTTAGGAGCCCATGTCAACAGATCAGTTCACTCCATGCCCTCAGATAGTGGTGCTTGCTGAAGCCAAGCAGGCAGGAAGGGTAACCCCATTCCAAGAATATATGTCAACCAGTGCTACTTGGTTGAGTTTGTAGTAGTCTGCTTTCATTCTCCAGGATCTGCTTGTTTTGTATAGGGACCAGGCTAGTGAATTAAATGAATGAGGATATGATGGAGAGCTCTGTATCCTGTAGGTCTTTAAGGGCTGCACTAATCTCTGCCATTCCCCTCATCAACTGATATTGTTTTGATTTTACAATCTTAGGTGAGGAGAAAGGAAGTTTCAAAGGCTCCTATTTGGCTTTGCCCACCACAATAGCTGTTACCTCACAGAGAAAAGAACAAATGTGAAGGTTCAAGCAATTACCAGGGATACTAATTTCAATTCTATATTCAGGGACTGGGGAAAGGACCACTGGGTGGGTCCATGGAGCTAGTGAACACACAATGAACCAGGACCTGGAGCATGACTCCATTTATACTTTACCTCCGTATAACCCCTATCTAATGAAGGAGCCATGGTATTATAGTTGCAACAGAGGCTCAGTGGATCATATGGGTATCAACGTCAACATAGATTCAGTGTTCAACAATCTTTGAAACATCTGGATATTGTCCTTTCAGTATATGACTAAATGGCTATAGGTCACTTTGAGGAAGGGCTGAGAGACTTATTACCTTCATATACTTGCCATAGTGTTGCAAATTTTTTCCTTATGGGGACTTGGTCTCTCTTTCATCCAGTGGGTTCCTTGACTGAAAATTGGCTGTGAACTAGAATGGCCTTTCACAGATGATATGAATAAAAGCAAGACACCAGGCCTTTGTACCCCCATAGTGACTAGACACAGGCTGCTTCTGAGTGCGGTGGGGGAATACATTTGAGCAACGCAGCTACCTTCAACTGAGTGCAATTTCTGGAGAAGGCTGGCAAGCTGTCAGCTGGTGACACTACCCAAAGCTGGGGGGTTCCTTGATCTTGAAGGGGCATCTGGGTGTTGTCTTATGGCCTCTACTACAGTATCAAAAGCCCATTCTCTGGAGGCACTTAAGTATCATCTGAAAATTCTCTTCTCAGTGTCCAGGCTAGCACCTCATTAGCAAGTCCTCAGCATCTTGACTGTTTTCCTTTTTCTCAAAATGCGTTTCACTCCATTCAGTATTAGAACAGTAATGCTAAGAGATGTTACCCCTAAAATAATTCCATAGCCAAACAAACTTGGGAAATGTGGTATAATTTATCTCACTCTTGCAGACTCACGAAACACAGGAACATATTGAAATCTCAGAAAAGACTTACGGTACAACAATCTGTTTCCTAAATTCAGTATTTCCAAAATGTTTCGTATTTTAAGAAACTATGATTCTAGAGAACAAACTTTGGCTGAGGCTCTTTCAATGCTTGAAGGAATTCCTCTTTGGCTTCCAGCTTTCAAACATTTTTCTAATTGATTGCCCTTCAATTACGTAATAGATGTTTGCCTTTCTTTTCACTCCCACTGCCCTAAGCCTGGCCTATCTTTATGACTCTGCAAACCTCAAACCTCGACTATTACAATAATCTCCTGCCAGTGACCCCTCAGGTTTCTCTCACTTCAGTCTTTCACAGAGTACTGAGAAAAACCAGTGGTCTGTAACTGTGCTTTCTACTACGCAGCTGCTAGTCACAGGAGGAAAATAAAACATGCAATGATGAAGCAACTTGAATGCAAAAGAAAATAATAGATTATGTACTTAGACTATAATAATATGATTCAAATTGAATATATAAATGCAGAGGAAAAACAGCTCTGTATTTTCTGGCATACTATACACAATTTCAAAGCCAGAGGTCAGGGGACTGTTTTATGTTGATTGTGTTGCCTTGCCCAACAATATGCCCAGATGGAAGGAAGCTTAAGAAATATTTTCCCAGTTCTAAAATAGTAACATGTACAAAGCTGAATCCCACTCTTGTGATTCGTCAGTGGTCAAGGAACAAGCAGGGTGTCAGAGTCAGATTTCTTTTAACAGAATTACCTGGAGTGTATAATGGACTAAATAAAGATCACATGAAGTAAACATCAAAGTTAAAAAAGTTACTCTCTTAGTTTTCTTTATTTGAGGAAGATGCCTACCAGACCCATGTAACTCTGTTGGCATGTGCAAGGGATAATATAAATCCCCAAGAAGTCATCAAAAAAAATGACAGGGCTGTCTCTTAAAGGTTCAGGTCTCTCAGAGTAAACCACAGTATGTGGGCTTCTCCACAGCCCATATTTTCATGCCATTGAAATCTAGATGAAAGGAACTCTGCATTTTAGCTTTCAAAGAGAGAAAAAAGAAGAAGCAACCCTCAAAGATAAGGAAGCAGCCTGAGGAATGAGGGATTGGGGTACCAAACAGCTGGCTATGGTTCTATTTACTAATTAAACAAACATTTAGACCAAGAGATGCCAGGTAAGATGAATATAGAATCCAATAGGCAAAAATAAGTGCAGGAAGCAGTTGAGTGAAATATCATACACAGCCTCAGAGACTGAGCTTCCAAGTGAGGAAGACAATAGAGAGTAGACGGGGCTTGGGCCAACTGTAGAGTGCATGCAGAGACTCAGACTGATATGCCAAAACATCAACGTGGTTACTTCTGGGTAGTAAAGCTTTAGATATGCTTAACATTTTCTTGTGATGTATTCAATTTTTCTATGGTAGTAATGTGGTACTTATTGAACACTTTAAAAAATTATAAGTAGGAACTTCCCTTTCAGATACTAGAGGGCATATCTGTTAGCTTTTGCTCCATAACAACTCATCTTAAAACTAAGCAACTTACATTACTTATTTGCTCCCAATTCTATGGGTCGGCAGTCTGGGCTCAGGTGGGATGGCTTGACTGTTCTCCACATGGTGTTGGCTGGGCTGCCTCTTCACTCAAATATCTGATGATGGCTGTCTGTTGGCAGGGGTGATGGAAGTAACTCAAAATCCGCAGGTTAGCTTAGGCTTATTTACATGGTAGTGATCAAAGAGTCCCCAAGAGAACCAAGAGAGGGAAAGTCCCAATGTACAAGTCCTTCTTGAGTCTCTGCTTCCATTTCTTTTGCTTATATTCCACTGGACAAAGCAAGCCACATAGCCAAGCCTAGATTCAAGGTGTAGAAAAATAGACTTCATTTTCTGATGAGAAAATTGACAAATACATATTAAAAAGGGGCTTCCATAGATTGCAAAAAATTTGTCGTGATTTTTGAAACCTCTTACAGTGAATAAATTACTCATACTAATCTTACTACTGAAAATAAAAATGCTAGATACGGCTTGCTAAATGTTATTTAAATTAATTAAAGAGTTGACCAGATTATAAAAAATTACCAGAAAAAACCCATGAGAAAACAGGAACCCAGAGAGATTGGCAGAACATGGAAGCCACTTTTATCTTAAGGATTTTTGGCAATCCAGAAAAATGTGACCTTTGCTTTTAATGTATCACGGAGTGAAGGAAACAGAAATAAAAGCCCAGAGCCTACCTAAAATGTGAGATTTAAAGGGAACCTGCTCCAACATTAAGTTGGAATGCCAAAGGTTTATACTTTCCAAATTAGAGTAAACCACAGCAAATTCATCCTCATCACTTTCCCTGTGGACTACAAAGAAGGCTGCTTTGGTGCTGATCAGAATATGAATATGTGGTAGAAGGGAGGAGAAATTAGTCCCAGAGTAATTGGCCTTCAAACAGTTTTGCAGCCCAAATTTATTTCAACTAGGAGGTACAAAATACCCCCAAGACATGAATTTAATTTAAAGTAGTCCCAGACTCCTAAAAGCACAGGCAACAAAACAAAAATAGACAAATGGGATGGTATGAAACTAAGCAAAGGAAACAACTAACAAAGTAAAGAGACAACCCACAGAATGGGAAGAAATAGTTGCAAACCATACATTTGATAAGGCTTAATATTCAAAATATGTAAGGAACTCAAATGACTCAATAGCAAGAAAAGAAATAACCTGATTTTAAAAAAAACAAGCAAAAGACTAAATAGACATTACTCAGAAGAGAACATACAAATGTCTAATAGGTACATGAAAATGCTCAGTATCATTAATAATTAGGGAAATGCAAATTAAAATCACAGATATTTCACACCTATTAAAATGGCTTTTATCAAAAAAAAAAAGAAAAAAGAAAGGAAAGAAAAGGAAAGATAAGTGTTAGAAAGGATATGAAGAAAAGGCAACTCTTTTTTAAATACACTTTAAGTTCTGAGGTACATGTGCAGAACATGAAGTTTTGTTACATAGGTATACATGTGCCCTGGTTGTTTGCTGCACCCGTCAACCCGTCATCTACATTAGGTATTTCTCCTAATGCTATCCCTCCCCTAGTCCCCCACCCTGAACAGGCCCCAGTGTGTGATGCTCCCCTCCCTGTGTCCATGTGTTCACATTGTTCAACTCCAACTTATGAGCGAGAACATGCAGTGTTTGGTTTTCTGTTCTTGTGTTAGTTTGCTGAGAATGATAGATTCCAGCTCATTCATGTCCCTGCGAAGTACATGAACTCATCCTTTTTTATGGCTGCATAGTATTCCATGGTGTATACGTGCCACATTTTCTTTATCCAGTCTCTCATTGATGGACATTTGGGTTAGTTGCAAGTCTTTGCTGTTGTGAATAGTTCTGCAATAAACCTAAGTGTGCATGTGTCTTTATAGTAGAATAATTTAAATTCCTTTCAGTATATACCTAGTAATGGGATTGCTGGGACAAATGGTATTTCCAGTTCTAGATCCTTGAGGAATCGCCACACTGTATTCCACAATGGTTAAACTAATTTACACTCCCACCAACAATGTAAAAGCATTCCTATTTATCCACATCCATGCCAGCATCTATTGTTTCCTGACTTTTTAATGATCGCCATTCTAACTGGCATAAGATCGTATCTCATCATGGTTTTGATTTGCATTTCTCTAATGACCAGTGGTGATGAGCATTTTTTCATATGTTTGCTGGCTGCATAAATGTCTTCTTTTGAGAAGTGTCTGTTCATATCCTTTGCCCACTTTTTGATGGGGTTGTTTTTTTCTTGTAAATTTGCTTAAGTTCTTTGTAGATTCTAGATATTAGCCCTTTGTCAGATGGGTAGATTGCAAAAATTTTCTGCTGTTCTGTAGGTTGCCTGCTCACTCTGATGCTAGTTTCTTTTGCTGTGCAGAAGCTCTTTAGTTAAATTAGATCCCATTTGCCAATTTTGGCTTTTGTTGCCATTGCTTTTGGTGTTTTAGACATGAAGTCTTTACGCATACCTATGTCCTGAATGGTATTGCCTAGGTTTTCTTCTAGGATTTTTATGGTTTGAGGTCTAACATTTAAGTCTTTAATCTATCTTGAGTTAATTTTTGTACAGGGTGTAAGGAAGGGGTCCAGTTTCAGTTTTCTGTATATGGCTAGTCAGTTTTTCAAACACCATTTATTAAATAGGGAATCCTTTCCCCATTTCTTGTTTTTGTCAGGTTTGTCAAAGATCAGATGGTTATAGATGTGTGGTGTTATTTCTGAGTCCTCTGTTCTGTTGCATTGGTCAATATATCTGTTTTGGTACCAATACCATGCTGTTTTGGTTACTGTAGCCTTGTGGTATAGTTTGAAGGCAGGTAGCATGATGCCTCCAGCTTTGTTCTTTTTGCTTAGGATTGTTTTGGCTATGTGGGCTTCTTTTTTTTTTTTTTGGTTCCATATGAAATTTAAAGTAGCTTTTTCCAATTCTGTGAAGAAAGTCAATGGCAACTTGATGGGGATAGCATTGAATCTATAAATTACTTTGAGCAGTATGGCCATTTTCACAATACTGATTCTTCCTATCCATAAGCATGGAATGTTTTTCCATTTATTTGTGTCGTCTCTTATTTCCTTGAGCAGTGATTTGTAGTTCTCCTTGAAAACATCCTTCACATCCCTTGTAAGTTGTATTCCTAGGTATTTTATTCTCTTTGTAGCAATTGTAAGTGGGAGTTCACTCCTGATTTGGCTCTCTATTTATCTGTTATTGGTGTATAGGAATGCTTGTGATTTTTGCACATTGATTTTGTATCCTGAGACTTTGCTGAAATTGTTTATCAGGTTAAGGAGATTCTGGGCTGAGATGGTGGGGTTTTCTAAATATACAATCACATCATCTGCAAATAGAGACAACTCGACATCCTCCTTTCCTATTTGAATACCTGAGAAGGGAACTCTTACATATTGTTGGTGGGGATGTAAAATAATATAAGCCATTGTGGAAAATGGTATAGAGGTTCTTTAAAAAGCTAAAACTACAACTACCATATGACCCAGTAATCCACTTCTGGCTATATATCCAGATGAATTGAAATAATTATATCAAAGAGATATCTGCATTCCATGTTCATTGTAGCATTATTCACAATAGCCAAGATGTGGAAACAATATGTGTCCATCAGCGAATACATGGATAAAGAAAATGTGGTATATGTACACAGTGGAATAGTATTCAGCCTTAAAAGGGAGGAAATCCTGTCATTTGCAACAACATAAATGAATATGAAGGCCATTATGCCAAGTGAAATAAGGTGGGCACAGAAAGACAAAACCACATGATCACTTGTATGTGGGATCTAGTAAAGTTAAACTCATGGAAGTAGAGAGCAGAATGATAGTTACCAAAGGCTAGGGGTGGGTGGAGAGGGAGGCTGAGGAGGGAGGAAATCAGGAGTTGCTGATCAAAGGGTACAAAGTTTCAGATAGACAGAGGAATGAAGAGTTGTTGATCAAAAGGTACAAAGTTTCAGATACAGGAGGAATAGATTTTGAGATTTATTTCACTCCAGGGTGACTATAGTCAATAATAATGTAATATATTTCAAAATAACAGAGTAAATTTGAAATGTCTCACTATAAAACAGTGATAGGTAAGCAAGGTAATAGATATGTTAAGTAGCTTGATTTAATAATGCAACTTTGTATACATATATCAAAATATCACATTATACCCCATAAATATTTATAAATATGATTTAGCAATAAAAAATAAAAGTAGTCCCGTGCTAGTAAATCCCTAGCCACCAGGAAAGAGCAATTTCACATGTTCTCTGGAGGAAGACATCTTCATCCTAGTCTCAAAGAATCCCCACAAGTAATTTTTCAAGAAGAATGATTAGCATTGGGTAAAAAAAATATTAATATCTAAGGAAACAAGTCCCTGTGAATTAGACGCAGCAAAGGGAAACAGACCCACACGGATTTCAGATATTAAACTTATCAGACAGAGATCACAAAACTATGCTAACCATTTTTGAAGAAATACAAGGGCAAGTTTGAAAACATCTTCAGGGAGCAGAAACTATGATGAATGATGTAACATATTTGAACAAGAACTAAATAGAACCTCTAGAAAAAATAGTCTAATAACTGATATTAGAAACTCAATGTGTGGATTTCACAACAGATTGAAAACAGTTGAAGATGACATTTGTAAACTGGAAGATACATTTGAAGAAATTAATGAGGATGAAGCATACAGAGACAAAAAGATAGAAAACATGAAAAAGAGATCGAGAGACATGAAGAGCAGAGTAAGAAAGTCTAAGATACGTTTAGTTAAAGTCCTAGAAAAAGGAGCCAGAAAGCGGGGCCATGAGCAATATTTAAAGAGTTAATAGCTAGAGTTATTTTTTAAAACTAAAGAAAATAATACACAGTTTCAAGAAGCATAAACAATCTCGAGAAAGATAAAAAAAATTTCATCATAGAGAAATCACACTGAAACAATGGAGTAATGGAGATAGGAAAAAAATCTTACAAGCAGACAGAGATAAAGTATTACCTTCAAAAGAACAACAATTAGACCAAAAGGTGACTTCTAGCCACAAAAATGGAAGACAGAATTTCTTCAATGTGTTGAAAATAACTGCCAATCTAGATATTATACCTAGTTAATATTTGGTTTTTAAAATGAAGAGAAAACAAATATTTTTAACTAAGAAAATCTGTTAGTGTTTAACACAACCAGACTCTCACTAAAAGAAATTCTAAACAATATACTTCAGGCAGAAGAGAAGCAATATCAAATGGAAGGTCTGAGAAGCAAGAAGAAATTAAGAACAAATAACGTGATAAACGAGTATATTCAAATAGTACTAATACATTAAAATACGTGACAATAATAACATGTAAGTTGATTGGGTGAGAAAATTGAGTTAAATGTTCTAAGGTTCTAACATTGTCTGTGGTGCAGCAAAGTATTGATTAATTTGGGGATTTGATAACAAGCATAATGTTATAATTTAAGGAACCACTAAAGGAAAGGAATAGCAGGTATATATTCTAAACTAGTAGAAGGAAAAGTAGAATGATAAAAAATAATCCAAAAAAAGACAAAGGGGAATAATAAAGAGGATAGGTAGGACACATGGAAGCACAAAATCAGCTGAGAAATTTAAAATGAAACACACTGCTGGTTACATGAAATGTAACTTAATGCTTTCGGTAAAACTGTTAGTCCAAACTGAAAACTACTGAAATGTCCATCTACAGTAGAATGGATAAGTTGTAGCATAGAAATACAATGGAATATTACTGCAAATATAATAAAACACAACAAACTGTAGCCATATACAACAGCTTGAATGAATCAAACAAACAATACTAAGCCAAAAACAGGACACAAAAAATGCATATAATACATTCCATTTAAATAGAGTTCAAAAGTGAGCAAAACTAAACTACCACATTTAGGGATGCATATATAAATGGTTAAATGATTTTAAAAGCAATGATATCATTATCATTAAAGATAGGATAACAGTTACCTTTGGGAAAAAGGAAGGTTTGTGATCAGGGCAAGTCACATTTGGTCAGAGGCTTTGGAACTGGCAATGTTCTATTTTTTATCCTGCAAATGACACTATGATGTCCACTTTATAAATATATGTAAAAATGTACATGAGTATAGATTATATTTAATAATAAAATGATGTTTTCAATCATAAATTTAAAATGGTAGGGGAAGTGAGTGTTCTCCTGTAATATGATTTATTGTCAGCCTTGTATTCTGTGTATTATATAATTTTGAGTACATGCAAAACACTATAGTAGGAGTGCTGGGGGATGTGTTTCTGACTTCAAGAAAGTTATAATTTGTATGGTGGTTTCCAAACTTTTCAAGTATGATGTTGCATTTTTAACATTAAAAGTGTCAAACACCAGCAATTATTTTGGTAGCTATTACTTGAGTGTCTATTAATTGAGATGGGAGAAGCTTTTATTAAATCAGTAAGGTTCTTTAGTGAATTTTTATTTTATTATTTTGTTAATTACAACACATCTTTCTACTTGTAAAGTAAAAGAATGTATCCGTATGTATCAAGTATTTCATTTGTAATGTCATTGATAATGCCTTATGTGTATATTCAGTCATTCAATCACAAAGCTTTATTGAGATCTACTTCTAGCCTGACACAATGCCTACTGGTTCATAGACTCCAGGCAATTTTTTTTTTTTTTTTGAGACGGAGTCTCGCTCTGTCACCCAGGCTGGAGCGCAGTGACGCGATCTTGCCTCACTGCAAGCTCCGTCTCCCGGGTTCATGCCATTCTCCTGCCTCAGCCTCCTGAGTAGCTGGGACTACAGGTGCCCGCCACCATGCCTGGCTAATTTTTTGTATTTTTAGTAGAGACGGGGTTTCACCGTGTTAGCCAGGTTGGTCTTGATCTCCTGACCTTGTGATCCACCCGTCTTGGCCTCACAAAGTGCTGGGATTACAGGCGTGAGCCACCGCGCCCGGCCGACTCCAGGCAACATTTTTAAGCCCTCTCTGCATAGTATACAGTACCCAAGTTAAGAATCATTGATTCATATCACCTGGCCATAGTAATGTCTCTATGCTGAGAACGTCACACAAATACATTAGAGAGAGACACAGATTTTGCCACATTAGATGAAAAAGGCTCTGATCTTGCCAGAGGAATACTGAAAAATTTTACAGGATACAAAATTATACTATTTCCAATCTCTTCCTAACAGCCATATATTCTCCCTAATATATACCCCTTCACCAAAAGAAAGAAAATAAAAAAGCAAAAAGAAGAAAAATAACATTATAAAAATTATATTATCCAGGGCCTTATATTTTCTTTAATCACTCAAGATTCTATGACTAAAAATTAAGTTTTCAGAAGAAAGTTCTTCTGGTTTTCACTTATCAGTGGAAGTGGTTCCAAGCAGGAAATGTTGAAACTAACAGTGCTATTCAGGAGCAATCAGTTATTTATAAACCACAAAAGGAAAAGAGAACACAAGCCAGCTATTCAAAGTCGTCTACCTTTAGAAGATTACACAGAGTCTGATAGAAAGCAGCAGATTCAGAAGTTTTCTGCTAGTTGAGCTAGTAACCTACCTAATATAACAAGCATCAATCATTGGCATATTCATTTTATCCTTCAAAATGAATTATAGAGTACTTACTAATACTTAAGCATAAAGACATGCACTGCAAGTGATTAGCTATGGTTTTGGTATAATCATCCCTTCTGAACCAACATACTATTCATGTTTCACGCAATAAATATTAAGCTCCCATTCTACACCAAGCCCTGACTAAATGCTGGGGATACCATGTTGATTGGAGAGATAAAGTCCCTGCCTTCATGGACGTTGCATTCTGATGAGCGAAACCTGGTGAATGCCTTAGCCAGAATGTCTAGTATTCTGCCTGTGCTGGTACTTGTCTGGAATTTTTCATTTTTCCTATCCTGCTGTTACATGTTATACTTCTTTGTTTCACTCAAAGTACTGCTCTAGCTTAGTCCTCAGCATTCCACTGCAGATGAATTGCTTCCTTGTAATTAGGCTGGTTTGCAGAGTTCTCAGACTTAAGATGGCTGAAATTTCAAACCTTTGCATGGTAACCACACACATTCCATCATGTGCACTTCTATTCCTTTATTTCTGTTCCTATTCACTATGAGAGAAACCCACATAATGGCAGGTATAGTGTCTCTCAAGTATGAGTGTACTCTGAAAGAAAATGCTCTCTGCTCATGAACACCTTCTGCAAAGATCATTTTTTTCCAAGGGGGCTTTTATAAGCTTCCCTGAATTAAATGGAAGGAAAAAAACCTCTCTTTGGAGCAATAGCCTGAAGATATCCTCCTTGGTCAGAAATTGTTTTCACTATGATCTCTCACCATCACATATATCCCATTCACAATCCCTGAGTAAATCCCTGTTCTGTAGGTTAAAAGTCCTCCTTTTATACTCCCAGGTATACACCCAACACAAATTACGTGCTTGTTCACCAAAAGACATGGAGGATAACATTCATGGTAGCACCATTCATAATAGCTTCAAATTGGAAACAACCTAAATGTCCATCAACAGGAGAATGGATCAATATACTGTGGTATATTCCTACAACAGGATGCTATACATCATGAAAGCTGACAAAACACAGCTACACTGAACCACTTGGATGAATCTCACAAGCTAACAATGAGCACAAGAATCCAGATAAGCAAGAATGCATAATGGGTTCCATTTACATAAAGTTCAAGACTAGACAAAGTTAATGCAGAATTTTGAAGTGGTTCACTTTGGGCTGGGAGAGAGGGAGAGTGTTTGGCAGAGGGCATGAGGGGGTCTTCTGAGGTGCTGGTAACATTCTGTATCTTGACTTCGTTTCACAGCTATGTTCATTTTGTGATATCTACTGAACTATACACTTAGGATTTATGCTCCATTTTCACGAAAAAGAGATTTCTTAATAAAAGTTATCCATTTGCTGCATTTACCAAGGTTTTATTTAGGTCCCACTTTCATAGGGGAGTTGCTCCTCACCATTCCTGGGGGTCACGAGGAACCAGGAAGGTTTTTCTCCCTGGGTAGCTGGAGATTGTGTTAATGTATATGTGGGGAGGGACAAAATCGCACTCCAAATGGGAAAAGCCAAAGTTTGAAGAAGACAGTTCCAAGCAAAGTGAGGCCATAATCAGATGATGAAAAATTGGCCAGAGACGGGTGGGATCAAACCCCAGAAAGCTGGTATCTGGGGATGGGAGGTTATGGGGCACAGTAGTTACATGCACAGATGCTGGAGCCAGAATCCCTGGGTTGATTTCCCAAATCCATTCACTTCTGTTTTACTTTGGGCAGCTTCCTGAACCTCTCTGTGCCTCAGGCCCTCTTCTATGAAATGCACCTGAGAAGTCAAAATGTAATACTTGCCAAGCACTCCCAAGCTTGTGCTTGTCCCATGCTGGGGGCTCAACATATGTCAATGACTACATCTGCATCATTTTCTGCTCTCACAATCTATATACCAGAGCATGGCTGTCCACTGCTCACATGTTTTATAGGAAAGCAGGGGAAACCATTCTTTTCCTTCCTAGTCCTAGTTCCAAAGTTCCCAGGCCAGATACCTTTCCTGTCCATAAAAGCTATGACTAGAGAACAGGATCACATTCTATAAAATGACCACTCCCACCACCAAACCATGTGAACTGGGAGTCAGACATTCAACAAAAGGGGCAGGTCAGTTTCCAGACAAACAAGCGAGGAGTGATTTGAATGATATCAAGAGGAGTACAGTACAAATAGCATATTGGTGGGTCCGCCTTTCTTCAAAATGAATGAAACTGTGCCTTTATACACACAATGTAGAAGTGTACGTTAAGCCTGAGTATTTGCCCCAGATTTAACTCTCTACTTAGATAAGTCACGACTGGTACTTCTTTGGCTAGAAATAAAACAAAGCAGGTCCCACTTTCTGAGATAAACATTTTAATTTTATTTTGTATCTCACTGGGTTTTTAATCCCATCACTTATCTCAATGCTCTGTTTCTCACTATTTTATCTCACGGTTTCTGAATGTTCTCCTTGAACAAACAATATAAACACAATAAACACTGTAACAGGCAAGAACCTTGACATAGAAGTGGAGACACATTAGCAGTAAGGCATCAAAGGACACCAAGATAAAGCAGAGAAAAACATGAAGTAGCCGGTGGGTGGGGCTCGGAGGGAAGAATTGACAGTGGTAGTTGTGGGAGAGCACTGCAAGCTCAAACACTGCGCTAAATTTCAGGCATTAGTAGAAATGTCAAATAGGTGTGTGTGTAGGCAATTATAAACGTGAGAAATGCATAGAATGGTGCCTTACACAGAATAGGTGCTAAATAAATATTATCCAAATGAGTGAATGAATGAAAAGAGGAGAGACAACGGATTTGCTTTCATTCACATATAGGAGCTTTGAGAAGTCAAGGAATTTTAGGATTAAAAGGGACCAGTAAAGTCTATTCCCCTTCCAAGTGGTTTGGGCTTGAGTATCTCAGTCTCAGGTTTGAATTAGGAATCAGTAAGAAAGAGAGAAAAAGAAAGTAACACCGACACATGGATTTTTTAGGGAGTTAAAAGCATTCTAGAATAATGGATGGCTGAAGGACCGTTTGTGGGGCGGGGGGGCGGGGGGAAGCTGTCATGGGATAATTGGAACAGACCCCAAGGAGGTCGTATATCATATCGTCTCTCTGCTGGCTGTAGAATATAGAAATCATTAGCTGATGACAACAATACTCTACATTTGTGTAGTACTTCTAGTTCTGAAAGTGCAGTCAAGGACATGATCTCCACTAATTCTCACAAGCACGTAGGTATTATTTTCTGGGACTCAAAGGAAGTTACTAGCTCAGAAATAATGGATGCTTGTCGATGTATAGAAGTTCCATTACCTCAAACAGGGAGATGGAATGTCCTTTAAAAGATTCCTCCACAAAATAACATGTTCATTTATTTAGTAACAGGGAGAGTTGTTGAGAATTAAATGATATATTGTCTTTTCAAAGCTGTGAATTTATCAGTATTAACTTGGAAAGTGTCTTTACCTCCTCCTTCCAAGATAATAGCAAGGAGAGCCACCAAGGTGCTTTGAACAGTTTTCCAAGGGGAAGGAGGATGATGCTTGGTGGGAAAGTGGGGAGTGGCCCCATCCTGGAGGTGACTTCCTAGGGACTGGGAAGGGTGGGATCTTCAGTGTGTTCTGGGTCTCACTTTGCACCTGTGCACCACTTGCAAGCATCACAAGAGAAGGACACAACTTAGATGAGGGTGGTGGTGCTGGTAAGGGTACAGCGATTGCTGTGAGAGGTATAACTATAACCTGCCTGGTGCAAGAAGCCTGACTGGTAGCAATAGACTAGAGCTCAGCCTGTGCTGCCCAAGAGGCAGATGTAAGGGACAGAGACCTTTCACTTCCATTTTCCTCAACTGCTTACCTACTGGGATTTTGGTATGATCCATAGGAGATGGAAGAAAATTTAAAAAGCGAATATTGGAATTGTTACTAATCTTAGCAAATTAAGATTTGATTTGATATAGAAAAATAAAGACATACAATGTTTCTTATACTTGAGATGTCAGGGAATGATTGTACATCTGTTCATCTTCATTCAACAAGCAATTATTGAGCACTTACTGTGAGCCAGACTTTCTAGTAGGTTTTGGGGATATAGGGGAGAATAATAAAAAAATGGATCTTGTTTTTGAGTAGCTTGTTACATCTGTAATGGACAGATAGACAATTAAACAAGGAATAACCAGACAGAGTGCTGAGTGTTAGAACAGGAGAAAGACAGGGATCTGAGACACCAGAAAAAAAGGAGTTACATAACCTAGTCTAGGAGACAAAGACAGCATCCCTGCAGAAGTTACAGTTAAGCTGAGACCTGAAGGATTCTGTCCTGCATCACACAACACTTCCTTCCCACCACTGCTATGCTAAGCACTTACCCCAGTTACATAGTATTTGCTATTTTCAAATCTCTCTCTCACCAAGCATTGAGCTCCCAGAGGTCTTAGAGCATCAGGTAAATTATTTAAAAAAAAAAATCTTTGTATGGTCAGCACCTCTGGTAGAGCTCCTACACTTGGTAGGCTTTCAATGCATAGCTGCTAAGTGACACAAAAATTGAATGAATGAATGAATGATGAATGATGAGAGACCTAATTGCATTATATGGTAGAAATGCCAGTGTTCATCTGTAAAGGGTGCAGGCTGGGTGCTGCATTCTAGTTAAGCAGTGTCACTGCTGTGTCCTCCAGGCAGCCAGTTGCTGAGCATCCGCTAATTAAGGCTACACTGCCACTCTGAGGGCAGTCAGGGTAGTGCCAGGATTGGACAGGACACTAATGCCCACTTTGGTTCTCAGCTTCAGGCTGGTGAAAGCACTAGCAATGCAGCCTCCTCTTTGAAGGAAAGGTCTCTCAATGCTGTCACAGTCCTCCTTGCTCAGGCAGCCCTCAGTCCCTACTGCAAAGTAAGGGCATGAAGTATTCTCTTAAAAGTGCAGGCTGGCTAAGGAAACCGAACCTCACTTTCATGGCACAATTTTGGGGACAAAGAGGAATTGAGTCACATTCTTTTCCTTGTGTGTGGGTGGGAGAGGAGGAATCTAGCCCCTATCCCACCCCTGCTATTGCCCTGGAAGAGCCACCTGGGGTAAGCATGACCACCTGGGGTAAGCATGAAGCCTGCACACTCACCTCAGCACAGGAGGGAAATGCTTTAGCTGAAATATTCCCCTCTTTAGCGACCTTACTTCTCTCCAGGGAGCTTTAAATGCTGGTGAATTCTGATCAGCATCCTGGAAGGGAATAATGAACTAGCACCCAGGGCACCTTCCTTGCTGATCTCCTAGCCAGTCCCCCAAACTTCTGTCTGGCCGTTACTGTGTGGCTCAATGAACTGGGGGCAAGAAAATCTAGATTATAACCCTGTGTTTGCTGATTCCTATGCATTACACCTTTGGTTAGTTGATTAATCTCTTTGAACCTCAGTTAGCCGATCTACAAAATAAATATTAATATACCTAACCTATCTTACAGGGCTGTTGAAGAATCAAATGGTACAATATGCGGAATGCCCGTTGTGAACCCTAAAGCACTACACACATGGAAAGTATTATTATGTCCAATATGTCTGAAAATGTATAAAATAATGATTCCATAGAAATGTACTTTTATGTTGTGAAATCCTCACTGCCTCTCCTTGTTAATCCAGGGAAACCACTGACTAGTATTCCTTTCACTTGATTGTCTCATTTCTTTCACTGATTAATTCATTCAAAAAGCAGTTATGAGCAAAATTCAACATCAAAAATATTGATTGAGTGCCTACAATATGCCAGGAACTGTTCTCGGTGCTGCAGATACCACAGATATTAAGGCAGATATATCCCTGCTTTCCTGCACTGCGGCTAGAGCAAGGAGTAAAATGGCAGTCCCTGCCCTTAGGAGTTTACAGTCTAGTGAGGAAGGTAGGAATTTTAAAACTAATCATATGAATAACTATATGTGTGTGATATGGTTTGTCTCTGTCCCCACCCAAATCTCATGTCCAGTTGTAATTCCCAATGTTGGGGGAGGGACCTGGTGGGAGGTGATTGAATCTTGGGGGCAGATGTTCCCTTGCTGTTCTCATGATAGTGAGTGAATTCTCAAGATATCTGGTTGTTTGAAAGTGTGTAGCACTTCCCCCTTCACTCTTTTTCTCATCTGCCACCATGTGAAGAAGGTGCTTTCTGCCATAATTGTAAGTATTCTGAGGCCTCCCCAGCCATGCCTCTTGTACAGCCTGTGGAACTGTGAGTCAATTAAATACCTTTTCTTCATAAATTCCCCAGTCTCAGATAGTTCTTTATAGCAGTGCGAGAGTGGACTAATACAGTGTGTATGTGGCAACATTAAACTCTCGTTAAGGACACAGGAAAAAAGAAAATGTTTAATATTGTTGTTATCCTCTTGTCCTCATGAACTCTCAACTGCTAGTGGGAAAATTAACTAATGTCCAATGTCATTAAACTCCATTCAATCCAATATTTTATACAATTCTCAATCAGGCAATGCTCAGAATCCCCAGCAAAATGTTTAGCTTTTCAGGTTGCCCTCCCCTCCTTCTGTTTTGGTTCCGAAACTAGCATCTCAGTTTATGGGGGGATAGTAGGGGGTTGCAGGGAGGAGGTGTCATTTCCAGGACATGAGGCACAGGGGAAGAGTTGGAGTCCTCTAATGTGTCCTCTCTGTCTTCTGGTCTCCAGAGAAGTACCTCGTGTCCTCCTATGTGCTGGTAAAATCTGTGCTAGTGTCACTCAGACCCTCTCTTGGCTTTGTCAGATCCTGGGATTGACCCTTGGCTGGCTTGGTCCCCTGCCTGCATCTGCTAGCTGCAAAACCTAGGTCTCTGCCACATTTGCTCTCCAGTCTGTTGGCTTGACAATCTACTCCTAACCTCTACTGTGAGAGTCACCTCACTCTGCAATGGCTGAGCCAGTAGCAGAGCTACTGACTTTCTACTCCACACCTATTCAACTTGTGATCTGAAGGGACTCAGAAAAGCTAAACCTCAGGGCCTCTCTCTGCTGGACCAAACCACACCATTAGATCTGTAAGAGCTGCCCCAGAGACCAAAATGAGCAAGGCCTGTAAATCTTTTACCAGCTTAGTGAGTTGTTCCCAGTACAGTCCAGATGAGAAATATGGGGACCCCCACACCCTGTTTTCCTCTTGCTCTCTGCCTTTGCCTCTGTCTGCCAGTGCTCAGGCCTGGGAAATGATATCTGCATGATACCTGTCTCATCATACCTTTGGCGAGTCTCACGGCTTCACTAAATACCATCCAGGAAGACTTGGATCTAAGTTCCTTTGCCCAGTGAATTCTTTATCCCTGCTCACTGCCTGGCTTCTTGCAGCTACTGAGATTTATCCACACTGCTGTCCATACACCAGGACCCCATCCCTCTACCTGCAAGTCTCAAAGCACCATAACACATTGCTGTTATATGTAACAAACTCTTACTGAAGGTTAGGGGATGATGATGAGGGGGCTGCGTCAAAATAAATAAATAAATAAATAAACAAAAAAGATGGGAAACAATGAAATCAAATAGCAGAAGGCACTGGCCAAAGGCCCTCAGCTGTCTCTACCACAGCGACTGTCTTGCTGGTGACATTCCCAGCTTTCTCACAAAGCCATCATTTCCTGGCCGGGCGCGGTGGCTCACGCTTGTAATCCCAGCACTTTGGGAGGCTGAGGCGGGCGAATCACGAGGTCAGGAGATCGAGACCACGGTGAAACCCCGTCTCTACTAAAAAATACAAAAAATTAGCTGGGTGTGGTGGCGGGCACCTGTAGTCCCAGCTACTCAGAGAGGCTGAGGCAGGAGAATGCGGTGAACCCGGGAGGCGGAGCTTACAGTGAGCCGAGATGGCGCCACTGCACTCCAGCCTGGGTGACAGAGCGAGACTCCGTCTCAAAAAAAAAAAAAAAAAAGCCATCATTTCCTGGGACTTGTTTGATTTCCTTCTAGCCAAACACTTCTGTCAACTTTCTCAGTCTGGAGACACTCATTTACTGTCCCCACCGCACTCCCCCCAGGTAGCTAACTTGTAATTCTATTATGAAGGGAAATTTAGCTCCTTTTTATCGGATGGTAAGGCAGAATTAGCATACAGCAATGGTTAAGCTCATGGATTTTAAAACCAGCCTGCTTGGTTCAAATCGAGCCTTCATTGCTTACTAGCTGTGTGGTTTTAAGAAGTTGCTCACCCTCTCGGTATCAGTTTCCCCATCTGTAAACTTGGAATGGTTGTAGCCCCTACTGGCTGAGGCCCTTGTGAGGACTATATGATAAATACAAATAAACAAGATGCTTACATCTGTCCTATACAAAGTAAACACTCAATGAAATGTAGGTATTATTCTCTCTACTTCCTCCTTCCTGCACTACCCTAGACCAGTGATTCTCAAACTTTAGCACGTATCAGAATTATCTAAAAATCTTATTAAATGTCAGGTTGCTGGGACCCAGAGTTTCTGATTCAATAGGTCTGGGATGGAGACAGAAAATTTGCATTTCTAACGAGTTCCCAAGTACTGTGATGAAGCTGGTTCGATGATCACACTTTGAGAACCACTGGCCTAGACCATGTTTTCCATTCTCAAAAAGTTTCATCAAGTTGTTTTTCTTGGCTTCCCACCCTTAGAAACAGGTAGAAGCTTCAAATTACACTTTTTTTTTTTTTTGGTAGAGATGAGATCTCACTATATTGCCCAGGCTGGTCTTGAACTCCTAGCCTCAAGCAATCCTTCAGCCTTGGCCTCCCGAAGGGCTGAGATTACAGGTGTCAGCCACTGTGCCAAGCCCTCAAATTATGCTTGTTACAGAGCCTTTCTGGATCAAATTACATAGGCAAAAAAGAATTTATTATGCTGACTATTTGGTAACAAAGAAAAGGAAATAAAGAATATAAACATGTATATCCCTGTTTTGTTGTTGTTGCAAAACAAACAAACAAACAAAAAACTTAGGAAAGATAAACCAGAAACTGATAGAATTGTTTACGTAGGATGGGGTAGAAAGAATAGGAAAAAGAGTGACACACTTCTCTGAGTATACCATTTATATATATAGTTTTGACTGTTGGAAGCATGCTAGTGTTTTCATATTTAAAACATTAAATCAAGTCTGAGGAAAGAAGCCTAGAATTGAATTAAAAATACAAAATTAAGAGTATATCAAATAGATGACAGAACTACAGGGAAAAATATAGAATGAATCTAAGTCACTTTGTTTTTTTGTTTGTTTGTTTGTTTTTTTGAGACGGAGCCTCACTCTGTCGCCCAGGCTGGAGTACAGTGGCTCACTGCAAGCTCCACCTCCCGGGTTCACGCCATTCTCCTGCCTCAGCCTCCGGAGTAGCTGGGACTACAGGCACCCGCCACCATGCTTGGCTAATTTTTTTGTATTTTTAGTAGAGACGGGGTTTCACAGTGTTAGCCAGGATGGTCTCGATCTCCTGAACTCGTGATCCACCCACCTCGGCCTCCCAAAGGGCTGGCATTACAGGTGTGAGCCAATGCGCCCGGCCGAATCCAAGTCACTCTGAACACAATACTTAGATATACACCCTCAGTTTAAAAACAAAAAGAAGTTCAAACAAATATTGTTTTGTTAGTGATATGGGTGTAGCAATTCTGAAATTATTTGGTGTGCATTTTAGGACTGAGTAAATTAGTAAATATACTAATGTTTCTGGTAGCCAGGTTTCCCATCATGAGAGAGAGGTGATATAATTTATGGAATGGGGGAAATTTAGAGGTGTCAGCATAAAATCATGATTTTTCTAAGAAAAAATAATAAAAATGTATATATCTTTCCTAGTTCTCTCTGCTGAAAGGGCCTAGAAGTAATGCTACTCTAGTTACAATGAGCACTCCTAGCACCTAGATCTTGGTGTCTAAAGATAATTCCCCTTTAGAAATAGCTGATTCTAAAATACAACATAAGTACAAGATAAGACTAGAATATTTTGTTGTACTAGAAAATAAAGAAATTATTTGAAAAATAAAAAGGCCCAAGGATGTTACAAAGAGGAAGAATCTCAAAGAGACCTCTAGCCAAATCAATGATCAAAAACAAAACAAATAAACAAAAAGAACAAAGACTGCTGGGCGCAGGGGCTCATGCCTGTAATCCCAACACTTTGAGAGGCTGAGGCAGGCAGATCACCTGAGGTCAGGAGTTTGAGACCAGCCTGGCCAACACAGTGAAACTTGGTCTGTACTAAAAACACAAAAATTAGCCGGGTGTGGTGGCGGGCGCCTCTAGTCCCAGCAACTCAGGAGTCTGAGGCAGGAGAATCGCGTGAACCTGGGAGGCGGAGCTGGCAGTGAGCCGAGATCGTGCCATTGCACTCCAGCCTGGGTGACAGAGCGAGACTCCGTCTCAAAACAAACAAACAAACAAACAAACAAACAAAAACAAAACAAAACAAGAAAAAAAATCCCAAAGAATCATGGCAGTACTGGATTATAACACTGTGGAAAAAAACCTAAGAATCCATCAGTGCTCTTAATGATACTAAACAAAGAAAAAAACGAATAATAAGAATGACAGGAGAGCTTTTCTTTACAATAGAACATCAAATAGTAAATGTAGAAGGAATAACACAGTTAGAAAATCACGATTTTGCACCCATCATAGTAATATTTTGTTTAGATAAGAATCATCCAGGAATATTAAAACCATTGCATGAAAGTTTGTTGGGAATGAGTATATTTACACAGCCTGAAAATTTCTCCTCACAGATTATTCATTAACTACAAGAGGAAAAAAGTATTTATACATAACAGATAACACTGTAGCTAAGTGACCACCAACAATGGGACAAACTGATATCTTATGATTCCTGATAAGAGAGGCTAAGAATACAATATCACTTATGTAACATTCCTGCCAAAAATGTATAACCTGAACCTAATTATGAGGAAACCACCACTCAATCTCAAATTGAAGGATAAGCCACAAGGCAACTGGTCTGAATGTTTCAAAAATATCAATGTCAGAAGAGAAAAAGAAAGGCCAGGAGTGGTGGCTCAAGCCTGTAATCCCAGCACTTTGGGAGGCCAAGGTGGACAGATGACAAGGTCAGGAGTTCGAGATCAGCTTAGCCAACATGGAGAAACCCTATCTCTACTAAAAATAGAAAATTAGCAGGGCATGGTGGTGCATGCCTGTAATCCCAGCTACTTGCAAGGCTGAGGCAGGAGAATCTTTTGAACCTGGGAGGGCTGAGGTTGTGGTGAGTCAAGATCACGCCATTGTACTCCAGCCTGGGCAACAAGAGTGAAACTCCTCTCAAAAAAAAAAAAAGAAAGAAAGAAAGAAAGAAAGGCTGTGGAGCCATTCTAGATTAAAGGTCATTAAAAAATGATTACAACTAAATGAAAAGCATGGTTCATTACTGAATGTCTGATGAGAAAAAAATAGAATTTGGATAGAGATTGCATATTCCATAATAGTATCATAGTATCATCATTAAATTTTTTGAACGATCATTGCTCCATGTAAAACAATATCCCTGTTCTTAAAAGACAAATACTAAAGTATTAGGAGTGAATGTGCTTTGGTTGTGCTTTTGAATTAGCTATTTTTAAAGGGGAATTATATGTAGGCATCAAGATCTAGGTGCTAGGTGTGTTCATTGTAACTCGGGTTGCATTACTTCTAGGCCCTTTCACTAGGCCCCAAATACTTTAGTATTTATCTTTTAAGAGCAACAACAATAATATAGCAACAACAATAACATAGTTATAGGTGGAAAGAGATAAAGCCAGTGTGGTGAAGTATTAACAATTGGCAAATCTCCGTGAAGGATATATGACAATTTATTGTCCTAATTTAGCAACATTTCTATAAATGTGAAACTTTTACAAAATAAAAAGATAAAACAAATTTGAAAATCTGTAGGTGAATCTCTCTCCCCAATTAAATGGCATAAAAAATTATTCTCCCTTTAAGCTCAGGGATTTTCCACTAATTTTGTCACTATTACATTTTCCTGTTGATAACTTTTAGTTACCTCTTGTAGGCAGCTGATGGAGAAACAGGTTTGGGTGAAGGTGATGGGTACAATCTGATGCAGTGTCTTTGAGATCCAATGTGTCTCGAGAAATCCAATGTGATGGGAGCTCAGGGAAGAGGTCCCAGCCAAAGACATGGAATCGGATGATATTAGTCCCTTGAGAGTTCTCCTGGAGGGAGCTTGGGCAATGAGAGTGGCAACTGTAAAGGAGACTAAGAATGAATGGTGGGAGACCAAGGGGAGCCACAGCTCAGCAGCTGTGGAAGGATACATTTCATATGGAGACCACGGTCCATAGCCTGAAATGTCCCAAGGAGTAAAGCAGACAACTGTAAAGTCCCCTGGATTTGGCAAGTAGGTGGTCCTTGGTAACCTGAATGACTTCCATGGGGGAGGGAATTGAGGAGTGGGATTGGGTGAAACCACACCAGGGTGCATTAAAGAGTAATTGTGTGGCCAAGCGTGGTAGCTCACGCCTGTAATCCCACCACTTTGGGAGGCTGAGGTAGGCAGATCACTTGAGGTTAGAAGTTTGAGACCAGCCTCGCCAACATGGTAAAACCCTGTCTCTACTAAAAATACAAAAGTTAGCCAGGTGTCGTGGCAGGCACCTGTAGTCCCAGCTACGGCTCGGGAGGCTGAGGCAGGAGAATCTCTTGAACCCAGGAGGTGGAAGTTACAGTGAGCTGAGATCGCGCCACTGCAGTCCAGCCTGGGCAACACAGCAAGACTCTGTCTTAAAACAAAAAAAAAGTAATTGTGTAGGCCAGGCACGGTGGTTGAGGCCTGTAATCCCAGCACTTTGGGAGGCCGAGTCAGGTGGATATCTTTGAGCTCAGGAGTTCAAGACCAGCATGGGCAACATGGCAAAACCCCATCTCTACTAAAAATACAAAAAAATTAGCCATGTCTGGTGGTGGTATGTGTCTGCAGTCCCAGCTACTCAAGAGGCTGAGGTGGGAAAATCTCTTGAGCCTGGGAGGTGGTTGCAGTGAGCTGTGGTTGTGCCACTGCATTCCAGCCTGGGCGACAGAGCTAGACACTGTCTCAAAAACAAAAACAAAAAGTAATTGTGGAGGTGAAATGTGATAAGAATATACCTTCTGATAAGCCTATTTGGAAGGGCAGGAGAGAAATATAGATGAAAGCAGATTTTTGGTTTTGGTCTTTAGAGCTGGAAGGGATTTGCCCATGGAGAGGGGGAGGTTAGAGAATTGGAAAGGGGGATAGTTACATTAGCAAGAGCCCAGAGGAACCAGAGGGCAGGAGATCAGGGATAGAGTGGTGGGACTAACCCTGAGTAGGGAAAGAATGTATCTTCCCACCCAGTGGCCTGTGAACCCTAGGGCCTTGTCTTCTGTCAGAAACCAAACTGTTAGCCTCTTTCCTAATATTTCTGATGAGCCAACCACAGGATCCTGGTAGGCAGGGTATTGACTTAGGTAGAGTTCTGAATTTGGAGTGGGAAGACAGCTTTGATTTCTTGTTTTCTGCTTGACTTCCTGACTGTGTTATCCTTTCTGAGCAGCAATGTCCTCAACTTTAAAATGAAAAAAATGTACTCCATGTAATAAAGTAGGACAATATATGAAAACACTTTAAAAAGGGACTTGCGATTAGGTAGCTTTTTTGAGGTGTTTGTTTGTTTGTCCCTCTGCTCTTAGGATCTGGCAATATTCCAGTGACTGGGAGACCTGGAAGTTGCCAAGAATGTTCTCTGCAACTGCTGGCTTCTAATGATGCAGCTCACACAGGATTTGCTGTCTTGGATTTAAAAATAACAAAAACAGAAACAAGTGCATCCACAGAGAGATGGACTGTCACCAGAGATTTGGTATTATGATTAACTGTAGAATGTAAGCTAATAGAAGCCAGCTGTCAATCACTGAAACTTGGGGGTTCGGTAGCTCAGAATGAGTTTGTTATTGAGAATTGTTTATAATAATCAAATTTCCACTAGGTGACAGCAAAGCCCATAATATGATCTAAATTGTTGTTCCTCTTGAATAAATAGTGTTTGAGAATCTTCCAAAAGCAGCAGATCCTGCCATTCTGGAGAGAGTAATTATTGCTAAAATTATGACATATGGCCTTGAGATATTGTCGTTACTCTTCTGAGATAAATAACTCCAGTTTTAAAAAAAAAAATTTTAGTTTTTGACATTGTAAGCCACTTGAATTTATAGAAACAACTACAACAATAATTTAAAAAGCTAACGTGTTAAGCATTTGCTGTGTGCCAGGCTTAATGCGCATGGCTCTTGATACTACCCAACTTCTCAGAGGTTTCACAGGGACCACAAGTCCCCTCTTTTAATAAAGAGCTAAGTCTTCCCTGGGCCACTTCTGTAACCATAACACTAACTACATAAATACATGCTTGTGGCTGAACTACCCTGCCCAGGAGAGGAGGAGTTTGGTTATGCGTATTAATGATTTAGTCAAGAGCCCTTTACAGGGTTTTATGAACAATTTTCAGCTATAGTTGGTATTTCTCAGAGCATTTATCTTTTTTAAAAATAACTTTTCCCCTCTTAGACCTATGCTAACCCTTTATTGGGTTCCATGTTGGTGGCTCATTCATCTTGGGACTGTGTTGAGTTTGCGGTAACCTATTGGAGTTTTTTTTTTTTAGGGGCTAAGGCAGAGACCCCAGGCAGAGTGAGCTTGACTCATCATGGTACAAAGCCTTTAACTACCAGAAGGAAGTGGGAATTATGGGGGCATGACTGGTATTTGACTCTGGCCCCTGGCCCCTGGCTCCTGAATGCTTGCCTTGGTTCTAAGCAGAGAAAGGACTGCGAAGTAAAATGGCAGGGCTGTTTCTGGAACACACTAATTCACAGGCAGCCCTGCTTAGTTTGTTTTCTTCAATCAGAATATAACATAAAAACCAGGGAGCTACATAGCTGGCTCCTCTACGGCTACCCATACTGCTTTTCTTTTCTTTTTAATTATTACTATATCTGAAAGTATGCTATAAATGTGTGAGATGAAATTTCCAAAGGTGCAACAGAGCACACAGTTAAAAAGTAATTTTACTTCCCACACCTGTTCCCCATAGGAAACCACTGGTTCTCACAGTTACCAGTTTCCAATAATGTTCAGCCTCAGCAGCCTGGGGATTCCATGGTTGGCAGGACAGTGGTAGGGATGCTGACTGCTGATGCGAGGAGCAGTTAGGAGTGGCTCAGATTGTGGAGTGAGTTAAGCACATGTGACACATCCTGATGAGGCTCAGGAACTAGGGGCACATGGCGTGTGGGAATATGAGTCAGGAAACTTTGGGAATTCATAACAAGATGGCCTTATTTGCACCCACAGGCTGGTGTGGCCTGGGGAAGTTGTGTACTATTATTATTGAAATATGTTCTCAGATGAAGGTTAAAAAATATAGATAAGTATATCTCACTATTTAAGTATATATATCTCACTATTTAAGTATATATATATATATACACACATATATATATATAAAGCAGTTTTTCCTGCAATATGGAGCCCAAGTCCCAGTCTCCAAATCTCGTAGCAACCCAAGAACCAGCAAACAATGCCTCCAGAAGATAGAAATTGACACTCCTAAGGTCACCAGCAATCTTATCCAACAATGTCAGCTGAGCCATGAGAGGGAGCAACCATTGCAGAGTGGCAGCCAGCCTAGGCAAGCCACGACCCAGCCCCTGACACTGGCCCCAGGTGCATTCACAAGGGTGAGCATGTATGCTGGTTGACCCAGGACCGCCTCAGTTTATACCCGGGATAATTGTTAAAAGGGTCCTTTTCCAATCTCAAGAACTGTCCCCAGTTTGTCAATAAAGTACATGATCTCTCTAAATACAATTCCCCTGTGCATCACCTCCCCCACCCCCGTGCCACTCCTCCAGGGTGCTGGACCAATTATGGAGTTAGGGTGGGTCAGGTGTCTACCATCTTTCAGACCCAAAGCTGCAACCATTTTCTTTCCCTAGGGCCTCTTCTGGGTCTAGCAGTCTCCTGGGGCACAAAAGGGCCAATTCTACCTCCAGTTCAGGCAACAGAACTCCCCAGCCACCCTTCAGAGGACTGGATACCCTAAATGCTTATGCCTCTTTTTCCCAATGAGCCCGATGCTCAGTAGCCCAAACGTAATTTACCGCAGAGATACGTAATAAATACCTCAGGATATTTATTTTGGTCCCTCTCTAATCCCTAGCATGTCATTTTCATGAGAAAAAAAAGGAAAACAAAATTCTCCTATAATACTCAACTAGAAATTTCCAGAGGTTAATAATTTTGGAAGCATATTCTTCTGGATATGTATGTAAAGTCTTTTATTAGTTCTAGCTGTTTTTCATCAGATTTTTTTAGTTTTATTCTGGGTAAACAATCATGATTTAAGTAATAATTATACTGACACCTAATATTTATTTATTTAACATTTTGAAAATTTTTATTTTAGAGCCTAAAACTTCTAGGATATAATTGAATAACGATGACAGCAAGCATGTCTTCTTGCTGACTTTAATAGAACGCTTTAGTATTTCACCCTTAAAATGATGTGATTTAAGGTTGGACTTTGTGTGAAGGAAGTATCCTCCTAAGCTTACCAAAATAATTACCTTGGTTTTAACTTATAGAATAAATTTTCAGTATCTTGATCTTTGTTTTGTCCAGATAAATGGCAATGGAACTATACCTTTGCTTTACTCAGATATCCAACTGTTGCAGCTGTTTTTCTTTTTACCTACAATAAAATATTAAATCCCTAAATCATTAAATGCATGGGTTTAAGTCTAGTTGTGGGACCTTGCTAACTATTCTGAATTTCACTTTCTTTATCTGAAAATTAGAATTAAAAATACTGACTTCACAGAGTTGCTGCATTAACTTATTGCCTAGAATGTAGCAAGAATTCAATAAATGTATTATTATAGCTGTTATAATATATAATATATATATTTCACCCTCTGATCCTATTGGAGATATAGATATTAAATATAATATATATTAAATATATCACATGTAATAATAAGAGAGTGAAAAATCTCCTTAGAAAAGACTTTTCAGTTAATGACAGTGGTGATTCTAAAATTATCTTAAGTTCACTGTGGTCTTTTCTTTAGAGGTGGTAGGATGCCCAGCTGTTCCAGTTTGTTCTGGATAGGGGAGTGTCCCAGGATGAAGGACTTTCGGTGCTAAAACCAGAGAAGTCCTGGGTAAATTGGGACAAGTTGGTCACCAAGATCATGGTGATATTTGACTCCTTTCCTGTTTTCATCTGATCAGGCAGGCTCCTCCAGAAGACAAAAATAGCATTCAAAGAAAATTATTAAACACCTGCTGATGAACAGACATCACCATCATCATTTTAGTAATAATAATAATACTGTAATAATAAGCCATATTTAGAAGGAAACTAAATATCTCTTTCTAAGGAAATTTCTAGCAAACCAAGACAAACACTACCGGGATGATTTTCACAGAAGATTTACTCTTTGGATGGTAAGACAGCACTAAGAAAGTAGCTATTCCAATGGGGCAGGTGGTAGAAAAGAGAAGCTGGGGTACTTGATAGTTCAGATACTACAAATCTGGTGCTCCTGATCTACAGAAGGAAGTGTGGACATAGACCCACACTGGACGTGAGAGTAACAGGAAGAGATGCAAGAGTGAGGTGAATGATTCCCCTTTAGAAAGTTTGGGGCAAGCCTGGAGGGGATGCTGGCTTTGTGGGCCGTCGCCAGGATAGTTGCTACCCACCTGTGCTCTGGCCTGAACCTGGCTGAGTCATCACCCAGAATGCTGTGACAGGTGGGAGTAATTATAGCCCAGGAGGACATGGAAGCATCAAGTAATTACAGCCGAGGGGGTCACGCCCTGGGATATGGCGCTGCTGTGCACAGAGCACGAGGCAAGGTACGGGCAGGTGTGGGCAAAAGGTATAGATGCTTCAAAGTATTATGTAAAATGTGTGGATCCCCATGAAGCTCTACTATACTCAAGGATATTTGGGTAGGAATGGGGCTGATGAGCCTCATCGTTTACAAAATCCAGAGTGCTAATAAAAGAAGTAAAGCTTTGAAAGCTCCGGCGCCTGCTCATGGTCATCACTAACCAGCTTTACCTGGAGTATACATGAAATGAAACATGAGTCAGCCTGTAAATTTAAGCAAGCTGTGTTAGACTATACACTTATGTAAGTATCGCTTACTTTGTGGCATGAATAAATGGATCTGTGAAATTCACTGAAAATAAAAAAAGATCAAGATCAGGAGTACGGTGGGAAACAGAGGTCATTGCTGGGTAAACTCAAAATATTTAGTACACGGGCCAGAGACATGGCTGAGGCACTGGGAGTTTTTTCTTACTAGATGCTGGACAATTATTGTGGCTTCAATGAGATAATGCACATAGATGCAGAGTTCTTACATGGCACATAGTTAAAGCTTACTATCATTTATTTTTAGTTTTTGCACCTCTGAAAGCTAATCAACTAATTTCCCCTAGTATAGAAGCCGGTGAACAAAAGTCAAAAAATGAATTCCTTTACTGGGAATAAAAGTTGTGCAAGTTGTGTTTGTTCTACCAACAATTTCCTTTGATCCAAATGGCCAGTATAGAAAGATCAGCGTTCTTCTACAGTGGCTAGAGAACAAACAATGACGTCAAGGGCACATATACCAGGGAGACCACTAATGACCTCTCACAGGCCTCCCAAGGTAGCATCATGACCTGAAATTACCCATGCAGGCCAGGAACTGTAATTTTATTCAGCCATAGGAAGAAACACTTATCTCAGGCGTTAGTTCTGCACAATAATCAAACTTACAAGAGTGAATACAAACCAGTGTATCTTTTATATGTAGTTTTAAATTTTTATTATTTTTATTTTTCAATAATTTAATACAATCAATCAGTAAAAGAGGGCCATGTATGGGCCACTGGTGACAGTGTGTTACTAAATACAGATATTGGATAGGCAATTAGCAGTGTCTGCTCCAACCATGGAATCAGTTTATTAATTTTCAATAATAAATTACTATAAGAATTCTGGAGTCCTTATGATCAGTGCCAAGTGCCATGAAAAGTCCAATCAAAATTGGAAACCGTTTAATTTTTTCCTTCAGAAGAAATTACTGCATAGGTCTATTTGACAAACACAGTCTTCCTTAAGAAATTAGCTTAACCATAATCAAGAGGAAGGTTGTTTTGAATGCAGAATACAAGCTAAGAAAGTTGACTGTTTAATGGCTTCGGGGTAAGAAAGTTTCTGGCCCACGGAACTGGAAATACTGGCCAGGTCACAGCCTCTCTAGGACAGTGCTAAGATGGAAATTACTAACATTTGCTTCAGTGACTTTTCCTGCTTTTCCTTTGCCCAAGTCACAAAAATCACTTTTTAGTATACATTATTTGCTTAGTCAAGTTAATATATCTACCTTGGTTATAGAAAACTTTTGCAAGCCCACAGGCCAGTTTTTCATCTCTAAAGAGTTTTTGTGTATCTCTGCTTTGATTTTGTAGCCTGTTGATTTCACTGTTTCTCCTTGTGCAAGCATCTCAAGTTCTTCTGACCACTTCACTGACACCTCTATATACAGAGAACAACTATCCAATCTCCCTGCTTTTTGACATTCATCTTATCTTGTATATAATACATAGGTAATTCCATGAAGTTCCTCAGGATCCCTTCTATTCAGTATATTGTTGACTGAAGTCTTTGGTCATCACCTAGGTCTCTGTGCCATTAATTACCTCCTTTATTTCTTGTATGTTAATTCATTACTCCACTGGATCCAGCTTCAGTCTACAAATGTAGTTAAGTCTCCACTGCCCCCAAAACACTGCCCTCAAGTCTGCAACTCTCAGGCTACTTTCCTTTCATGGTCGAGGGACTGGAAACAGCACTCTCATGCATCACTGCCCTCTTCCATGTATCAACACCTTGCAAACTGGCTCCTAAAAGTTTCACACTCCAGTGAAACTTGCTTCTTGGAGTAGTGCTAACCTTCAGTGACCTCTTCTCCCTGGGGTCTAGTGCTAGCCCCCGAAAAGGGGTGAATGCCTGGCTTTGCTGACATTTTCCTTGGCCATAGTTAAAATAGGGACACACTCTCAAGCTAGGTTACTTCCCTCTCCTAGGATATGGAGCATGGACTGGAGAGGTGCAGAATTTTCTGGAGCAGAGTTGTATTAATGGCTGCGCCACCTGGGAGAGGGGTCATAGATTCCTAGGAGGCCCCCAGAGCTGCCCTGGCTCCTACCCTTCCCAAACCTTGGTTGTTCATCTCCTCTGCTGACTCTCTGTGAGCTCTCTTAGAATCCTCCTTTAGGCACTGCCGTTAAATTCCTTTTTTTTCTTTCTGTCTAAGCTAGTGACAGTCAGCTTCTATCCTTTACAACCTAATTAACCAGTTAATTCTTAATCAGTTAATTCTCTTACCCTTTTTAACAATTCAGAATCATTGAATACTGAAGAATCCCCTTCCCTGCTGAAATTGTTTTTCTGTGTCTGCTGCCTTTGCATTCTTGTGGCTCCTTGTCCTGCAGCATTTTCTCGGGCCCCACTGTCACTCCTCGTCTTTCCCTTACCCTTGAATGAAAGGCTTCCTAAAATGTTTTTAAAATTTTTTTGTTTTGCTTCCTAAAATATTTTTAAAATTTTTTGTTTTGCTTTGAGACGGTCTCACTCTGTCACCCAGGCTGGAGTGCAGTGGCATGATCTTGGCTCACTCAGGCTCCACCTCCTGGGTTCAAGTGGTTTCTCCTGTCTCAATCTCCTGAGTAGCTGGGATTACAGGTGCATGCCACCACGCCCAGCTAATTTTTATATTTTTTAGTAGAGACAAGGTTTCACCATGTTGGCCAGGCTGGCCTTGAACTCCTGATCTCAGGTGATCCGCCCGCCTCGGCCTCCCAAAGTGCTAGAATCACAGGCATGAGCCATCGCCCGGCCCTTCCTAAATATTATTTATGAGAATCTTTTTTACATTCTCACTTATTCAAATCAACAAAACAAAATTTGAATGAGCCAGACACTCCACCTTAATGCAGAATATTTTGAAGACATAGTCCAGAGAACATGACTATATATATGCTCATATTCTATTGGCACAGTCAAGCAACAAGACATCCAAGTTCTAGATGTACATTTCTGATTATCTAAATGTATATTTCTGATTCAACTCACCTAAGATCACCTATTACCATCTCAAATTTAGTATGCTTAAAACTAGATTCATTATTTTTGCCCTCAAATATGATCCTTTTTATATCTTTCCAATCTCAATCAAGAACAGTACCATCCTCCCAGCATAAGCTTAAATATCAGAGTCATTTCTTACTCCCTCTTCCCATCTGGTCAATGCACAGGCACTGCTGATTCTGACCCTGACACACATTCATCTCAGCAGAACACGCCCACAGGCACCCCCCCATCAAGTCTCCTTACATTTCCCTTCCTGTTGCAGGGTTTTACTAACTCAGTGCCCAACTATCTGGCTGTGCCCTACCCAGTCATCCTCCACATGGCTGCTTAAGTCTTTTAAAGTTCAGATTTAATCATGACAGTTCCCAGAAGAGAAGCCTTTCAGTGGTTCTCCAAGGGATGTTCATAAAAATTGCCGAGGAGTTCTGAAAAAGTGAAGATTCTTGGGCTGCAAATAAGACTTCCTCAGTCAGTTTCCAGAAATAAGGCATGGGCATTTTGAGAACCTCATTCCCCCACCCCCATCCAGGAATTTTGATGTAGACCTACAGTTAAGTGTCATTGCTTTAATGGAACATCAATGCCTACTGAACAGATCTCAAATTTCTCACCGTGATATTTAGGGCACCAACTTCTGCTTTAAGCCTTGTCTCCTTTAATTCCTTACATATTACAAAGTCTGACAAATAGTGATGACAGCAGTTACTATTTCCTGAATGCCTCCTGACGTCATGCCTTTCATTAGTCTGCTCTTGCTACTTGAAATATCCTTTCGTCTCCATTTCTATTTCTCTCAGTTACACCCTCCTTCAAGGTCAAGTTTGACTAATTTAGAGTAAAATACATTTAAAGTAGTTAGAGTAGTTATGGGGTCATAATGAGCCCTCTATAATAGCAGTTAATGTTGTTATGATGATGATGATGATAAATAATACCTTATACTTCCATGAAGTCCTTACCACCCCCTAAATCAGAACTAGTCTTTCCTTCCTTTCTATTTCCATTGCACTTCGTTTCTATTCCTTTTAGGGTATCTGCTAGGTTCTGTTTTGCTTTTTGTACCTGTCTTCCCTGTCCTGGTGAAGTGCAACCTTGTTGGTGAACTCCATCTTGGTCAGGTACTATATCATATTCAAAACACGGCAGTTGCTCAATACATTTTTACTCTTTTAAATTGAGTTTTAAATGATTTATGTGAACTGTCACCCCAGCCAGAAACAGATGTTCAGCAGGATTTCCTGCCTGTTTGTCCAGCATGTTTTGTCTCCGAGCTGAGCAGGGGAGAAACCTGACTCGGAGCTCTTTAAATTAAACGTGTATTTAAGTGGCAGAAGAATTTTCAGTTAGAGCCTGGGCAAAGGAGACATTAACATTTGTTGAGTGCATACTCTGCCAGGACACTGTAGTGTGTTTGCCCTTGGAACAGTTGTGTAGCAGGATGCTGCTTCTGACCTATTCTGTATTCTTCCCTCCCATTGTTTGCTTAAGGTAACATTTATGTCTGATATTTGCTTAATGTGCCTCTCAAGTCGTTTCTGAGCATTGTAAAGAGGAAACGGTTCACTGGGTGGCAATGCCAGGCACTCAACCCTGAGTAACTGATGTGTTAGTGGTACTCTTTGAAAAGTATGATGTACTGTTAAGTGTCAGACTATCTGGATAATTTGCTGTTACCATCAGCCAGGTGGCTGTTTAAATGGTTTTAGATTGTGGATGAGTTTCCAATAATTTTAGGCCTTCCCCAAATCCATCCTCCTAGGAGAAGTGGGGATTTTTGGCCCATGGCATGATGTCCCTGTGAAAAGCAGCAGAAATGTAGATCTGTTTTGTGAGATAAGGGACTAAAGTGGTTCTTTGAGCCCATGCTTCATGTTGAATGGTAATTAGGACTACAACACGGGTGGCTATATAACTTATTGTTCAAACAGTGGATGCTCAGCACAACAGAATCTATTGGGACTATCCCAGGCAAACTGGGACCTCAGCTATCAGAGCACAGATCACCTCCATGCTGGGCATGGAGTCAGTGACAGCTGCTTCTTTCAACTCCAGATAAAGTGCTAAAAGAGAGGGTGTGAACCCTGAGAGTAAGTATAAAGATCCTCTGGATGTGCAGGAATTATCCTGAAGTGACTGAACAAAGCTAAGGGGTGAATTTGATAAATCTTTGCACTGCAGCCTAATGTAACAGCAGGCTTCTCAGTTGAAAGAGCGAATCATGCATTGAGGGCTTCTGAGGAAAGTTAGGCCTCTCTTCTAAATACCACAGTGTGATGAGGGGCAGGTATGAACTTTGCCTGAATACAGAGGCTGATGCCTGAACTTAAGAGTCTTATTGATTGCATCCATTGTTTTCTGGACTGTCCAGCGAAGCCCTCTCCAAGTCCTACCTTACCTTCAAGGCTCACTGAGCGATGAATGTCTCTATTGGTATTCTCACTGTCCTCCAATCCCATTGCTTTCTCCTTCCTTAGAACTGATACACCCTCTCTACTACCGAAGTTGTGACTAACATTTATGCAGCCCTGCTGAAAATCATTACCAACCTAGCTCAAAGGAATCTTTACTTATTGTGAATCCCTCTAGCATTGAGTTGTTGAGTCCACTTTGCCCTTTTGATACATAGTCTTGCACTGTTAGTTGTTCTTTTTACCTGGACTGTTTTGTCTTCCCAAATTGATTGAGAATATAAGTCATATATTATTGTTCTTCCTTCATCCACATTACTCAATTATCAATGAATATTTATTGATTGATTTTGAAAATCTTATTTTGTATGTTGAACCATCTTGGTTTTGTTCTGAAGAGCTATTTTTGTTACCAAAATGTACCTGCACTTTCCCTTCATTTCTGACCATATCACCAAAAAAAAAAAAAAAAAAAGTCTTCCTAATCTGGAATTTACATCAGACTTCTTGGAGGAATTGGGAGATGAATTAATATTTTAACTCACAAGGGTGATGCTAGAAGCCTAAAGTATACAGCAGAAGTGGTAGGATGAATAGAAGTGTTAAAATCCACAGAAGGGCCAGGCACAGTGGCTTGTGCCTGTAATCCCAGCACTTTGAGAGGCCGAGGTTGGTGGATCACAAGGTCAAGTGTTCGAAGCCCGGCCAACGTGGTGAAACTCCATCTCTACTAAGAATACAAAAATTTGCCGGGCATGGTGGCGTGTGCCTGTAATCCCAGCTACTCGGGAGGCTGAGGTAGGAGAATCGCTTGAACCTGGGAAGTGAAGGTTGCATTGAGCTGAAATCACACCACTACACTCCAGCCTGGGCAACTCTATCTCAGGGGGAAAAAAAAATTCATCAGATTGGAATTGGGATCCTTGGTTTGGTTCTTGTGACTCTGAACCTCAGTTTGTTCATTTGTAGAATATTGATCATAATATATATTTCTGTAGGGTTATTGTGAATATTAGATGAGATAACGTATAAGAAAACACTAAGCATGATGCCTAGAACAGTGAATGTTAAGTAATTCTCAGTCTGAATGGGTCACTGATGTTGTTCTAGAGTGTGCCAAATCCTGTAATTCTAGGTATTTTGGTTTCCTTAAAGAGCCACATTTGAAAGATCACCAATGGAGATAAGGTCAAACTTGTTAGATGGTAAATAGTCTCTTGACATAAGTAATGGAACCCAAAGACCTAAATAGAGGATGGATTAGTACCCATTTATAATACACAAAATGAACTGTTCCTTGGTCAATTTCTCACTTCTTTGACTTAATACAATGGCCTATTATTAAGTAATCAATCATTGATCTAATTTATTATACAATGAATGCAGAAAATTGAGAAAGTCAGATCAGAATGCTTAGCTGTTTTATGAGGGAAAAATCAGATGAGGAACAATTGTGTGTTGTTATCACTAAAAAACAAAATTAACAGGAACAGTATCCTATAAATGAAGCATAATGTGATTGGCTACCAGCCTGGTCTTAAAGAAAATGGGTTGGTGACATTTTCTTAAATGGTACCTTTTTCCAAGGACCTCTTATCTTAAAATCTTCTGAGGGCATGGGCTAGAATGCAGTCCTCCAACTGGAACTTCTCCTTTTTCCTGAATGGAAGCTTTTTAACTTCCATGCCACTTCTTTTTATTACCAAAAAGCACATATATGTTGGTGTTTATTTTCTCTGATCAGTTCTATGGGGAATCTATATCTCTTAATCAGATTTCCCAAATGAGTATGGAACTATTCTTTCCCAATGTGGTTGGTATTGTCAACAAGGTTATTAAATTGTGAGCAAGCTCCTTGAATAATCACAAAAAGTGTCCCAGGTAGCAGGAATTCCAGGATTCCTCATGCGTAACATGCGTCTCAGGTGACCTACTTACCACAAGTAAGTCTTTCACACACTCCTTTTGAACTGTGATGAAAGTAAGCTATACAAAAACTGACAGGTACAGCCTGTCAAATTAAATCCCAAACTAGACCTTGATGTTAAAATCCTGAAATAGAGAGGACTTATCAAGTTAAATTTACATGTGAGGATCATGAGTCCTTAGCATCAAGAGAAAACCCAGACTTTTGTACTCGGCATGATAATAGTTTTATTTGAAGACAACACAAGTAAAATAATTTCCTTGCAAGTTAATGTCTAACCAATACATAATGCTTAGAATGGAAAGAAGCAAATTTTGTAAAGCACCCTTTTTCTTTCAAGCCTTTGGGAGTACATTTGAGATTTATTATAATATAAGCTTTAAAGCCTTTTACCAGTCATGTTAAATACCAAAGGGAATAACTTACATGTGGGAAAATAAAAGCTTCCTTTCCAGCACTTGCCATAAGTCACTTTTTTTTTTTTTTGAGACAGAGTCTCGCTCTGTCCCTTAGGCTGGAGTGCAGTGGCATGATCTCAGCTCACTGCAACCTCCGCCTCCTGGGTTCAAGCAATTCTCCTGCCTCAGCCTCCTGAGTAGCTGGGACTACAGGCGCATGCCACTACGGCTAATTTTTTGTGTTTTTGGTGGAGACGGGGTTTCACTGTGTTAGCGAGGATGGTCTTAATCTCCTGACTTCGTGATCCACCCACCTCGGCCTCCCAAAGTGCTGAGATTATAGGCGTAAGCCATTGTGCCTGGCCAAGTCACTTTTTTATTGTCCTTCAAAGAGTAGTATTTTCAGAAGACAATGCTTAATATGTTGGTTGTGGCATTTATGTTGGAATTAACCACCATCAGTGAAGCTCAGTTACCTGATTTCAGGCTGATCTTCTGAATCTTTCATTAGCTATATGAGAATGGATAGACAGAAATGTACAGTGTTGTAATGACTAAATCACACCACTGACCAATGGTCAGAACTGTGAGTGGCTCTCACAACCTGTCAGCTTAGCTGCTTAGGATCTCAAGAAGCCATGAGGCAGAGTGGATAATAGTATATGTCCTAAAGTTGCAGTTAGATTTGGTTTTCATCTGTGAAATTTTGGGCAAGTCTCTGAGTCTGTCTAAGCTTGTCTTTTCTTTCTTTCCATTTCTAATTTTATTAAGGCATAATTGATGAAAACTGTATATATTTACAGTGTCCAATATGATCTTTTGTTATATGCATACATTGTGAAAATGATGACCAATATTAAGCTAATGAACACATCCCTCACCTTGCATTGTTATCTTTATTGCTGAGTGTGTGGAGAGAACATTTAAGATCTACTCTCAGCAAATTTCAAGTATAAACTCCAGAATTATTAACTGCGGTCATCATGCTGCATAACTGAGACTTTGTACTCTTTCACCAATATCTCTCTATTTCCTCCACCCCCAGCTCTTAGCAACTACCGTTCTACTCTCTGCATCTATGAGTTCAACTTCTTAAGATCCCAACGTAAGTAAGATGATGCAGTATTTGTCTTCTATGCCTGGCTTATTTCACTTAGCAAAGTGGCCTCTAGGTTCATTCATATTGTTAGAAGTGATGGGATTTCATTCTTTTTTAAGGCTGAATAAAATTCCATTGTGTGTACATATACATATTATATACCATGTTTTCTTCATCCATTTATCCATCAATGGACACATCTTATTATTGTGAATAATGCTGGAAGGAACAAGAGAGTGCAGCTATTTCTTCTATATACTGATTTCATTTCTTTTGGACATATGCCCCACAGTGGGGCTGTGGCATCATGTGCTAGTTCTGTTTTTAATTTTAATTTTTAATATCTTAGTTCCATTGATCTTTTCTGTTGTTTTTTCAGCCTCTATTTCATTTATTTTTGCTCTGATCTTTGCTATTTCCTTCTTTCTACTGAATTTAGGCTTTGTTCTTTTTCTATTTCCTTGATGTATAAAGTTAGGTTGTTTATTTGAGATCTTTCTTTTTCTTAATCTAGGCATTTATTGTTATAAACCTCACTCTTAGAACTGCTTCTGGTGTGTCCAATAAATTTTGGTATGCTGTGTTTCCATTTTTGTTTGTCTCAAGATATATTAAAATTTCCATCTTAGATTTTTTTGACCCTTTGGTTGTTCAGGAGCATGTTGTTTAATTTCTACATATTTATGAATTTTCCAATTTTCCTCCTGTTATTGATTTCTAGTTTCATACCATTGTGGTCAGAAGAGATGCTTGATATGATTTCAAATTCTTGTATGTGTTAAGACTTGGTTTGTAGCCTGACATATGATCTATCCTGGAGAGTATCTCACCTGCACTTGAGAAAAATGTGTATTCTGCTACCATCGGGAGAAATGTTTTCTATTTCTGTTAGGCCCATTTGGTCTAAGTTATAGTTCAAGTCCAGTATTTCCTTATATTTCTATTTGGTTACCTGTCCATTGTAAAATGTAGGGTATTGAAGTCCCATACTATTATTGCATTGCTATCTCTCCCTTTGGATCTATTAATATGTATTTTACATATTTAGGTGCTCTGATATCAGATGCATATGTGTTTAAAATTATTATATTATTTTGATGAAATGATCCCTTTATCATTATGTAATGACCTTTTTTGTCTCTGTTTTACAGTTTTTGACTTAAAGTCTATTTTGTCTGCTATAAGTATAGTTATCCCTGCTTTCTTTTGGTTTCCATTTGCATGAAATATCTTTTTCCCTCACTTCACTTTCAGTATATGTGTGTCCTTAAAGGTGAAGTGAGTCTCTTGTGGGCAGCATATAGTTTGGTCTTGTTTTTCATCCATTCAGCTGCCCTTTGTCTTTCGACTGAAGAATTTAATCAATTTATACTCAAGCTAATTATTGATAGGTAAAGACTTACTATTGCCATTTTGTTACCTGTTTTCTGGCTGTTTTGTAGATCTTTTGTCCCTTTCTTCTCTTACTGTCTTTCTTTGTAATTTGGTTATTTTCTATAATGGTATGCTTTGATTCCATTCTCTTTATCTTTTGTGTATCAACTATAGGTTTCTGTCTTATAGTTACTACGAGGTTTGCATAAAACATCTTATAGTTATAACAGTCTATTTTAAGCTGATAATAACTTCAAGTACATGCAAAAACTCCACATGTCTACTCCCTAGCCACCTTTTTTGCTTTTGATGTCACAAATTGGCATCTTTTTACATTGTATATGTTAACTAATTATCGTATAGTTATTTTATTATTTTTGTCTTTTAACCTTTATACTAGAGTTATAAATGATTTATATACCACTATTACAGTATCGGAGTATTCTGGATTTGACAATATACTCACTTTTACCAATGAGTTTTATACTTTTACATGTTTTCATGTTACTAATTAGCATCTAGAAAAAACTTGTATTTTTTTCTTTCTAGATTGGTCTTGAGGTCTTTTGTGAGAGTGGCTATAAACTCTAGCCCTGCCGTGAGGGTCCAGGGGATTTGGTTATGGATGCTAACAGTGTATCTTTCATGTGATACTTCTTTATTCTGGTGGATGACCTAATGTTTAAGTGTCCTACCTGTGATCATGTGTCTCTCTCCTAGGAAACTTTTTTATACTGGCAGACACCCTTATGGCTCTTGTGACCTTTGTCCTGTTTATTTCTACCAAGATAACCACTCTCTAGGAAAGCCCTGAACAGAAAAGAATTTATGCTTCAGGTGCACCAATCAAGTAAGACACAGAGGAGGCAATTCCACAAAACCCATGAAACGACAGAAGCAGTGTATTACTTACAAATCCAGGCCAATGGGAAGGAGAGGGCTGTTGAGGAAATTCTCACTCAAGCAGTGAGTGGGGAGCAAAAGAAAGAGAGGGAACTGTGGGCCAAAGCCTTTACCAGGGTGCAGGGCACTACCTAACCAGGTTTTCCATAAGGAGTTCTAATTGCTGAGTTTGGAGCAAGTAGATAAGTGTTCCACAGAGTCATGCTGTGACTGAGAGGTGGTCACTGCAGCATATGTGAGCATTTCCTATGGGGTGGGAGGGTCAGTAGGATAAGTCAGATAAGTTGTATCTATTAATAGCTGTTCCATATGGAAGTGGTCATTAAGAAGCAATTGCATAAGACAGATAACTGGATGAACCACACTGAGGAACTATGAGAAGGCAGAGAACTGGAAACTATGTGTTAAGGGTGACTAAGCCCTGCTTCTGGTATAAGAAACTTCAACATATATTTAAAATGGATGCTCAGGAAATATAAAATTATGATTCACTACAGTGTCTTTTTATTTCAGCATAAAGAACTCCCTTTAGCCTTTCTTGTAAGGTAGGTCTAGTGGTGATAAACTCCCACAGCTTTCATTTGTCTGGGAAAATTCTTCTCTCTCCATTATTGAAGGACAGCTTTGCCAGGTACAATATTCTTGGATGTTTTTTTCTTTCAGCACTCTGAATATATCACCACTCTCTTTCCCAGCTTACAAGGTTTCCACTAGGAAATCCACTGATAAGTCGTGTGGGGGTTACTTTTTACGTGACAAGTTGTTTTCCTGTTGTTGCTTACAAAATTCTCTGTGTTTGATTTTTGACAAATCAATTATAATGTGGCTTGCTGAAGACCTCTTTCTGGTCAACCTATTTGGAGTTCTTTGGGCTTCATGGATTTGGACATCCACTTCCCTTTCCAGAATTGTTAAGTTTTCTGTCATTTATTTAAATAAGTTTTCTCTTCCTTCTGGAATGCCCATAATTCATATATTAGTTCACTTGATGGTGTCCCAATAAGTCTTGTAGGCTTTCTTCACTCTTTGTTATTCTTTTTGTTGTTTATTATTCTTTCTCTGGCTGGGCTATTTCAAATGACCTGTCTTTGAGCTCACTGAGTCTTTCTTCTGCTTAATTGAATCTGCTATTAAAGCTCTCTATTGAATATTTCAGTTCAGTCATTGTGTTCTTCAGCTCCAGAATTCCTGGTTGGTTCTTCTGTTTGGTTCATTTTTATGGTTTCTAGTTCTTTTTTGAACTTTAAATTTTGTTCACATGTTATCTTCCTGATGTCATTTAGTTGTTTATCTGTATTCACATGTAGTTCACTGAACCTCTTTAAGATGATTATTTTGACTTTTTTGTCAGACAGTTAGTAGCTTTCCATTTCTTTAGGGTCAGTTACTGATACTTCATTTTGTTTTAGTGGTAGTGTCATGCTTCCCTGATTCTTGATCCTTGTGGCTTTGTGTTGGTATCTACACATTGGAAGACATAGGCATCTTCTCCAAACTTTACTGATTAACTTTGGCAGGGAAAGCCCTTCACCACTCAGTCTGTCTATAGATTCTGTGTGAACTGACTGGCAGAGTTGTTGATGGGCTGGCCTGGTGCCTAGGTCAGTGGGTGGGTGGGCCTGGAGCCTGGGTTCATTGGGAGGAGCCTGAATCCACAGAGGCTTCCCTGGCACTGGGATGGGCCTCAAGCCTGAGTTTGCAGGGGCCAGCCTGTGATTGGGCTAGGCCTGGAGCCTGGGACTCTGGGGGCTGGTTCATGGGGTCAGGGCTGGCACTGGTGTCTGTGGAAAAGTTGGGTGCTCACTTCACTCTACTTCCTCCATGCAGAGGGTTTCTGTCTTCATGCTGTGCTGCTAGGGCTTGTAGGAGAAGGGATGAAGGCAATGTGAAATTATCCTTCCTACGCTCTTCATCTTTTCTTATTTCTGTGCTTTACCCAAGTGCTGTAGTTGCCCATCTGGATTTATTGGTTCTTATGAAGGTATTTTTGTGAGTGGACAGTTATTCAAATTGATGTTTCTGGGAAGGGACAAGTCCTGGAAGTTCCACAATCCTGATGTCATGCTGATAAACCTAAACCTCAACTTTTTCAACTAAAAATGAAGGACTGCTACACCTGCTTATATTACTGTTGTACAGGATAAATTAGGTAAAGCTGAAAAGCACTTAGCATGGGGCCTTACTCAATACAAATTAGATTTTGTTGTTATATGTATTATTGTTAATGCTTTTGACAAAATTAATTAGACCATTGTGATATGAGGTCTCCCACTTTTATTACCTTTTAGATATGACTAAAGACAAACAGCAAGGATCTAATTAACAGTACTAAACTGAACAAACGTCACTCTGTTTATTCTACCTTGTTGTTTGCCCCCATTCCTGCCCCACTGCCAAAAGGCAGAAAAATGGAGTCTCCATGAACAATTTTTCCAGGATAATTTACAATCTGATGGCCCAGTCTTGGGACAGTATATCCTCAGTAGGGCCCTCCTGAGACTGGCCAGGAAGAAGGGTAAAGGAGAAGAGTAGAGGAGATTTCAGGAAATTCTGCTGCAATTTAAAAGCCCTGAAGAGGGCAGGTGCGATGGCAGATGCATGTAATCCCAGTGCTTTGGGAGGTCGAGGCAGGAGGACAGCTTGAGCCCAGGAGTTCAAAATCAGCCTGTGCAACAAAATGAGATCCCATCTCTACAAAAAGTTAAAAAATTAGCCAGACATGCTGGCACACACCTGCAGTCCCAGCTACCCGGGAGGCTGAGACAGGAGGATCACTTGAGCCCAGGAGGTCAAGGCTGCAGTGAGTCATTTTTGTGCCATTGCACTCCAGCTTGGGTGACAGAGTGAGATCCTGTTTCCAGAAAAAAAAAAAATGCCCTAAAGAAATGAGAAAAAGCTAGAGATGATAGATGGATGATAAGGAGAATGCATGGCATCTGAGAAAGAGCCCTCACTTGGCACCTATGTACCACTCTATGCAGCATGATTTATTTCCTTTGGTCAGAGGCTGCCCTGGCAAGGGAATGGGCTTTTAGCTTGAGTTCTCAGGGCCTTCCCTGTGACTGAAGTAGGCCTGGTGCCTAGGGCTCTGGGGATAGCCTGGTGTCAGGGTTTATAGGGGTCAAAATCAAGAAAACAGCTACTTTAGTAACCGCTGTACTCCTACCTGATAATTATTGGCCTGTATAAATCAGTATCCCAAAAGAGTTATTGAGAGGGCAATGAAAGTCTGTAAGAATCCAAATTTTGAGAACTTTTTGGGATGGGAATGTGATTATCTATTGTCTGAATAAATGTTTCTAGAGACTATGTGATAGAGGAGACAACAGTCATTTAGACCTGGTTTAGAATCTTGGCTTTACTATTGGATTTTGAGCAAATTGCTTCTCTTAATCTGTTTCTTAATTTGTAAAATGGAGATAATACTTGAATTTTTTTTGATAAATCAAAGAGATTATGTATGTGCATTTATAAGGATCTTGCTAGGAAACAGATGGCCCACATACACAAACTGCTAATTAGAGTTGGAACTATTTACAATGGTATGGGCAGGGGCAATAATCTGTTTGTGTCCCTCTTAAATTCATATGTTGAAGTGCTAACCTCTAAAGTGATTGTATTAGGAAACGGGGCCTTTGGGAAGTAATTAGGTCATGAGAGTGGAGCCCTTATGAATGGGATTAGAACCCTGTAGACGAGACCCCCGAGAGCTCTCTCACCCTCTTTCCACCATGTGAAGATACAATGAGAAGTTGGCAGTCTAGAAGAATGCCCACCATGCTGGCATTCTAGTCTCAGACTTCCACCAGAAACCCACCATGCTGGCATTCTAGTCTCAGACTTCCAGCCTACAGAACTATAGTAAATAAATTTCATTTATAAGCCACCCAAGCTATGATACTTTGTTACTACAGAAGTATAGTAAATCAGGCCCGGCGCGGTGGCTTACGCCTGTAATCCCAGCACTTTGGGAGGCTGGGGTGGGCGGTGAAACTCCGTCTCTACTAAAAATACGAAAAATTAGCCGGGCATGGTGGCAGGTGCCTGTAGTCCCAGCTTCTCGGGAGGCAGGAGAATGGCGTGAACCCAGGAGGCGGGGCTTGCAGTGAGCCGGGATTGCGCCACTGCACTCCAGCCTGGGTGAAAGAGCAAGACTCTGTCTCAAAAAAAAAAAAAAAAAATAATAATAATAAAAAAGCCGGGCACAGTGGCTCACGCCTGTAATCCCAGCACTTTGGGAGGCTGAAGTGGACGGATCACCTGAGGTTGGGAGTTCGAGACCAGCCTGACCAATACAGAGAAACCCCATCTCTACTTAAAATACAAAATTAGCCAGGCATGGTGGTGTATGCCTGTAATCCCAGTTACTAGGGAGGCTGAGGCAGGAGAATCGCTTGAACCCAGGAGGCGGAGGTTGCGGTGAGCCGAGATAGCACCATTGCACTCCAGCCTGGGCAAAAAGATCGAAACTCCATCTCAAAAAAAAATAAAAATTAAAAGAACTATAGTAAATTTCATTTATAAGCCACCCAATCTATGGTACTTTGTTATAACAGCCCAAACTGACTAAGACACCAGGTTTTTAGAAATATCCACAAGGAAAGATGTAGTATCTTAGGGCAGGCAATGGAGAGGAGGAGCACTCCTCTTTCTAGACCTGGACAGAAACAGGAAGGAGAGGGCTGCCTGACAGAATCTGTGGCCTTCAGAGAGGGATGCAGCCAACCTGTAGTGATTCGGTAAGGAGAGCACTAGGGGAATGAATTTCTAACTTATTTCACCTCTGTCCTGTGATCTCCCTCCCGTACCTCTAACGGTCAAACCTAATTGGAAACCAGAGCTCAAGAACCTACTGAAGCACTCTATATAGGATAGTCTTCCAGGGCACAGAGCAACACAGAAAAGAAAGGAAAGTGAATCTGGAGGGAAAAAATGGAAGATGATTGGAGAAGGTTATAAGGTACTTAATATGTTTCCTGATACAGATAGTACAGTTGATCCTTAAACAATGCATAGGTTAGGTACACCAACCCCTGTGCAGGCAGAATTCTGTATTTAAGGCTGGGCATGGTGGCTCACGCCTGTAACCCCAGCACTTTGGAAGGCTGAGGCAGGTGGATCACCTGAGGTCAGAAGTTTAAGACCAGCCTGGCCAACATGGCAAAACCCCATCTCTACTAAAAATACAAAAATTAGCCAGGTATGCTGGCACGCACCTGTAGTCCCAGCTACTCGGGAGGGTGAGGCAGGAGAATTGCTTGAACCTGGGAGGTGGAGGTTGCAGTGAGCCAAGATTGCACCAATGCACTCCAGCTGGCCTGACAGAGAGAGACTCCGCCTCAAAAAAAAAAAAAAAAGAAAAAAAGAAAATCTGTGTTTAACTTTTGACTCCTATCAAACTTAACTACTAATAGCCTACTGTTGACTAGAAGCCTTGATGATAACATAAAAATACATATGACATACGTTGTATGTATTCTATACTATATGCTTAATCTAGAGAAAATGTTAAGAAAATAATAAAAAGAAAACACATCTGCAGTACTATACTGTATTTGTCGATACTATAAGTTTCTGTTGTTTATGAGATGAATCATCTGTCTGAAATGGTGGGCGACTACAGCTGCAGTCCTCAATCTATGGTACATATTAAGCAATTCGACTTTTTCTTATAATGTCATGACTTTTGTCTGTTTCTTGGGGGCATTTTCAGCATCACTAGTGGCATTTTGTATGGGTTCCATGGTGTTATTCAAGGTTTATAGTATTGCCTTAAACGTGGTGAAAAACAGGCAAGAACCATGAGAGATCACTTTTTATAGCAATAGTCAATTTACTAGAGATAAATTGCTCACATGGCGATGATTAGCATCACAGAGCATTTTAAGTGGATACTCGCAATTCTTGAGCTCACTGCCAATAGTAACAGGAGGTGGCTATGAAATTATTACAGTATTACCATATGTATTACAGTTAAGTTTAAGAAATTATGATTTAATGCTGCATCTTCATGTATGTTTACATTTCTTGACTGTAAAATGTGCCAGGTACAGTCTGTGTTTGTGCATGTAAATTTTGATTAACTTTTTATAAATCTGTGTTTATTTTTATGGTAGTAAATAATAAAATAGGCTAGTATCTACATATATTTTATGTATTAATGTCATAATTTTTCTTAATTTTTCAATATTTCTAGGTTATACAGTTCGTCTGTGAGTTTTTTCAAATTGTCATAAAGCTCCAAAAAATTTTTCAATACATTTATTCAAAAAAATCTGCATGTAAGTGGACCCATGCAGTTCAAACCCACATTGTTCAGAGGTCAACTACAGTCATAATAATTACAATAAAGAAAAGTATACACAGACTAGGTTTCAGATTATAGCTCCACCTTTTGGGGGTGGGCAGTGGATAATTCACGAGCTTTTCAGAAATGTCCAAAGTGCTATAAATGTAAACTTTATGAACATTTCAGAAATATGTTTTAGATTGTTTATTGTTGAGAGGATTTTTTTTCCAATAACATGTATGATATGCTTAGTTTTCTGTATCATGATTATAAACTTGAGTATTGTTGCAAAATTCTGTGAAAAGATAATGTAAATTCTGTTAACTGGTTTTTCAATTTAGATTTCCTTTTTCTCTAGAGTGTCACACTTTTCTAGGGAAACTTTCTTAGGTCAGTTAGTGAAACAATAGTGTTTCATTGAATATCTAAAAAAACTTCCACATCATGTGAAAAATTTACCCTGTCCCAACCCAAATGAAAAAAAAAACATAATTTATAGTTGGTGATACATTTTTACGTGTAAAACCTTTAAAAGAAAATGTATTAGCAGTCGGGTAAATTAGTATTATTTTAAACCAATTTCTTGTGGGTCAACAATCTGTAACCAAAGGTTCTCTTTCATTTTGACCATGAAATTTCAAAGGAGTTTTCAGAAAATTTACTTTCTTCATAGTCTTGCCCAGTCACTAAAAATTTAGCATCTAAAACTGCTATGTCCTCTGTCATAGGGATGATTGGCATTAAAGACAAAGAGCTTGAAAACAACTACAGAGCAGGAAAATACATGACTTTAAAAAACAATAAATATTATAGATGACTTTGTTGGATATTTGTCTTAATAAAAATTAGTAGTTGGTAGAGACTATGATATTTTTCTTTTCGGAAATTTACATTTATTTTTATTATGCATTAGCTTAAATAATCAAATAAAACAATACGAAATAAATTCTTGCCTTATAGCTTGCTACAATTTCCTTTTTCAAGAGGCAAATATTTTGAACTCTTTTGGTAATTCCATTTGGTATTTGCCTTCATATTTCTAAATGACATGCTTATAGCACTATTAATTTTTTCAATTTTAGATACTATTTTCTCACAACTATGAAAAGTGAGAATTTAGCTCTTTTACATAATCCTTCATACAGATAATTTCTCCTCACTCCACTCATATCTTCAGAGAGTTATAATACGTTATCCACTATATTCACATTTTTATTATTATGCCTTTGCATGTATTATTCACTGCCAAGGCAAAATGGTGTACTATACTTTTGTTTCCTTTATGACTATTATGTTAACTGGAGTTAGTTGCCTTTTTTTTTTTTTCATCTGCTTGGCTTTCTTCACATCTGTGGCTAAGTTTTCTCACCCTCCCTACGGCTCTAAATAACATCTCTTTGTCCAATTCTGCATCCTTTTCAGATTATCAATCAGTTTCACTGTTTCTTTTGCCCTTGGGGATAGCTGTTCCTGGTGCCTTCTATCTTCTTGACCCAATTTGGACTGGTAGCTCTCTAGGCCCGGTGCATAACTGCGATACTGGAACTTCCTTTTGGCATCCTCTTGGGAGTTCCTCTCTCCTTTGCAGAATTCCTGGTTTCCTGACTCCCATATCTCCTTCTTTCTAAGTTTATTCCTTAATTTTGGTGGAGCATTTCTCCAGTGCTTTCTAAGAAAGGGCACCTGGGAAGTACACGTTGAGCTTTTATGCATATTAAAATGTATTTATTTTACTGTTTCATTTGATTGATAGTTTGGTTAGGTATAGAATTCCAAGTTGGGTGTGTTTTCCTTCAGAAGTTGGAATGCTATGCTCCATTTCCCTCCAGCTAGCTTATGATGTTACTATGAGTAGTCAGATGTGACTCCAACTGAATGTGATTGCCTTCACCCCCATTTTTTTTTCATCTGGGGAAGCTTTCAGAATCTTCCTATTATTCTCAAATGTTCTAAAAATTTTTCAGTGATATATCTTGACTTAGGTCTGTTTGCATTTGTTGTATTGGGCATTCAGTGAATTCTTCAAATCTGGAAACAAATGTTCTTCAATTTTGAGAAATTCTGTCACATTATTACTTTGATTTTTTTCCTTCTCTCTTTAATCTCTTTCTGGATTAAGATATTGGAATTGCTGGATGGATCCTTTCATTTTTATTTTTTTCAATTTGCTCTTTTTTTGGTCTTTTGGCTCTACTTTCTGTTCCCCGATTATTCCTTTTTTTTATGGCAGTCTATTCCTGTCTCATAGATGCAATATCTTTTTTAAAAATCTACTTGAGAATATTGCAGAGGCTTGTTAAGAAGTTAAACTTCTGCTATCTGCATCATTTCTCTTTCCCAGGCACTTAGTTCTCAGTTTTTTTTCAATTTGCTAAATCTGTCATAAAGAGTTAAATAAAATCAAGTTATTCTTAATAAAAGTAAGGTTGTCAGGAAAAATTACTCCAACAAAGAACCTCTTAAGAGAACCAGAATAAAGAAGTCATTAAGCCAGATATTAATGAGAAGATGGCGAGAAGCTTGTCTCTATTTCCACTGAAAACAGAGCAGGATAAAACAGCCTTAGGATACAAAATGAGTAATATTTTACATAGAGGGGAATCAAATAGAGAGGATACATAGGATTCGGTCTGCTCCGCTGTTCCTTTGGAAAACCGTTTCCTTCTCCACAATGTCATCTACATGGTTGTATCAGGAACTACCACAATATATGACTTTGTCCAACACTCACTTACTTAACTAGTCCGGGGTAGGAATCTGATCCAAGGTGACTTAATCACAGTTCTTCCCTAGGAAATGTTTAAAACTGAAACTGAGAAAAAGAGACCAGAATGTTTCTGATCACCCAAACTCTAAGATAAAAGAATTGAGTGCTTTTAGGAAACATGTTTCCTACCAGGTGCACCTGAGAAGCAGAGGAGTTCTGCAGTGGAAACCTGCACAGACACACAAGCAGATGCACAGAGAAAAGCTATCACTGAAGAGGAGAGTCTCAGAGGCATAAGAATCAGTTGTCTTGAGCCCAGTCTCATCTCTGTTCTAGCAATCTCAGTATCCTCATTAAATTCCTCTTTTGGCTTAAGCTAGTTTGAATTGGCCTCTGTATTGCAATAAAAAAAAAACTATAGCTAATATGCTCACTTTATTTGATGCTTCCTGTGAATCAGGCAATGTGTTAATGCTTTATATACTTTATCTCATTAAATCTTCACAACTTGTAAGGTTGGTGACATTATTTTTCACATAAGAAAACTTTAGAGATCTAACTGTTATATAATAGACAACTCTACCTAGATGTTCCACAGGTGTCTAAAACAGAACCATTTCTCTATCTGTAAAAGAGGAAAGGCTAGATTCACTGCTGGAAATGCTCTTCCCTCTACACACACCCAGCCAACTCCTTCTTACCTTGATGTGTCAGCTTAAGTGTCCTCAGATAAGACTATCCTGCCTGTCTCAATCTAAAGTAGGTTCCCTGGTGGTACCCTGTTATTTTCTTCACCAACAATTGTAATGACATATTTAGTATTTTGTTTTGTTCTGTTCTCTCATATGCTATATACTATGAACTCCATGACAGTAGGGACCATAACAACATTATTTGCCATTCTAGCCCCTGCATCTAGCATACTTCCTGACATATGGAAGGTGCTCCGTAAAATGTGCTTGAATACATTAAAGACTTCTAAATGTTTCCTTTCATATACCTATGAGGCTATATTCAGTAACTTTCAACAACTGTTCATTGAGTGACTGGTATGTGTAAGTCACTGTGCTAGGCCTGTTTGGACAAAGACAAATACAGTTAATTCCTCAACAGGCCTAGCACAGTGCCTTGCACATAATAGTATACAGGATAGTATAAAGCCCAGAAAGAGGAATAATTATAAGTGGAGAAGTGTTGTAACAGAGATATGAACAAAGTGCTGCAGCTGCAAAGAAGGAAGTAGTTAAGATGTGATCCAAGAAGTTAAAGTCAGGAAAAGAAATGAATTTCCAGGGTTCAAATTGTCACATTCTGTATAATGTCTCTATTTTGATACAGCTGTACTTTATATTTGCTTCTAATTTATAAGACCTGGAGTAGAAGTCCTAGTAAATATGTTCTTAAGTAGAGATGCATGAAAAACATATTTCTCTTGAATCTTATGATCATCGTTATCACTTGCTTTATCTCCACATCACTGTAAAGACATTGGGCCTGGCCTCCTGCCTCAGCCCAAGCCTCTTCAAAAGATTTCAGGCCTATACTACAAGTCAAGCTTTTCTTCCTTCCATATTGCCAGATCTGCTTTCCCTGAAGCTGAGATTAGGGGACAATGACTTTTGATCCCTTTTAACACTCAAAGGATAATGTTCTTTTAAGATGCTGTCCCACATGTTCTCATTATAATGAGTGGTTTATGGAAAATTACCTTAGTCCAATAACTTCTGTCTGATGCCTGTCTTCTCTCCTGCTGATCTTTAACCAGGTGATCCACCCAAACACAGGTTAGGAAACATTGCTCTAGTTATGTTCCAGAATAGATTTCTTCTTCTTCTTCTTTTTTTAAAAAATCTCCTTTACACCTTTATTTGTCAGGAACACTTCAAATAAAACCTTTTTTTGGGATTTGCATGTGTATGTATGTGAACAAATCGGGTTCACTTAAAGGAAAAAAAAGGGGGTTGGCAAACTGTCATTATCACTAGTTATCTAGTGAAAGCCTACAAAGGATGCAACAGGAGGAAAGATGTAAATAGCATGTAACTGCGTACCTTTTTAATCTCAGAATTTTAAATATTTAACACCATTGCCATATAGTTACATCAGTGACTGTTAATCAGACCTCCCTCCCCCCCAGAAAAACCCTTTCCTAAAGCAACCCCACTGAATGAAACTGACACAAATAAAAAGGATTGTCTGGTGTACTGACTTCCAAGAACTATGAAATGAAAAAAAAAACAAAAGCAATTTTAAAATTAAAATAAATATTTTCCTTTTAAGCCAAAAGCTTGTTTCATCCATTGATTCATCGAATATTCATTGGTACCCATCTGGGAGGCCAGCTTTGCATATTTTTCGAGAGCTCCAGCTCTGAAGGCAGAAGGATTCTACTTCTGCTATGTACAAGCTTCCTGTCCCCAGACACGTTACTTACCTCCGTGCCTTAGTCCCTTCATCTTTAACATTAATGTAAATATTAGAATTATCTCACAGATTGTCGTCAGAATTAAAGATAATGTATGTATGGTGCTTAGGAGTATTTGAAACTACATCAGTACATTTAGTCTATACCTTAATTTTCTTTCAGCACCACGGTCAACGTCAAATATCTGGAAGGACATCGAAATATCCTGAAAGTGAAATTGTATATGACTTAATTAAATTCTATTTAAGTGTCTCCTGTAACTCTAACTATAGAAACAGGGAGACGAATAACCAGAGTAGTCAGAACCTCCGCATGGGTAAGGGACAAATCCTGTCCTTCTTCGCATTCTCCAGGGTGACTTAACAGAACGCTAACGCCTTGCATACGGACAGGCGCCCCAAATTTAAGTTCGCGGTCATCTTTAAAACCCCCACGGAGCTATGGGCCGGGGTCTCGGCCAGCTCTAAGGTCCCACCCTCGCTGATCTCAGGTTACCCACAACTCTCCTCTCGGGTTACCCAACCCGGCCTCGCAGCAGTCCTCGGGTCTTCGGCCCCTCCCGCCCCTTGCCGGCAGTGCCCGCCAAGCCGGGCTGTCCCACTGCGCATGCTCCTCGCCGCGCGGGTGGGGAGCGCCGGGGCAGGGAGGCGGGCACCAGGCGCGGGTCCCTCCGGGCAGGGGAGGTAGGCCTGGGCCTGACGCCGGCCACGCAGCGGCGGGAGAGTGAACACCCGGGCCGCGGCGTCCTGGAGACCCGCGAGAGATGGAAGCGGCGGCGACGCCGGCGGCGGCCGGGGCGGCGAGGCGCGAGGAGCTAGGTCGGTGTTGTGCGTGGGCAGGGACCCGGGGCTGACGTGGGCAGGGGTCTGTGCGGGGGTCGGGTGCGCCCACGGCCGGGAGGAAGCGGACCCTGCCCCGCGCCCGTCCGCATCCGGGTTCCACAGGGAAAGACGTGGGGCCGAGTGGGCGGCGGTGTGTGTGTGTGTGTGTGCCGAGTGGGCGGCGGTGTGTGTGTGTGTGTGTGTATGTGTGAAGGCTCTTGAGGTTGTGGGGCTAGCACGGGTTCTAATTTAAACCCAGCAAACAAACCTCCCCAGGACGTTTGGAATGAGTTGAGGCCTGATTGCTAACTGACTCCGTGGTCAGCATCCGCAAAGGAACCGGTTATCTGAACCCGAGAACTTGGTCAGACGAAGACCAGGCCTGAATAGGGCGTTAAAATGTGTGTGTGTGTGTTTGCGCGCGCGCGTGTGGGTGAGTGTGTGTTGAGTGGGGCGGGGCCCTGTGGGTACACGTCAAAGACGCGAGAGCCTGCGCCGCGACTCACGGTTTTTTTCCCAATGATGCTTTAAGGAAGTTATCATTGTTCTGCGTTTCAAATGCTGCAGCCCCATTCGGAATCTCCAGATGAATCCTCATTTTACTCCTTGTTATCCCAGAGTTTCGAACAGGTCGTGCCGACCAGAATGAACAGGAGATACCTGTAGCTTGCTCACTTGGCAAAGTTTGTTTTTTGCTGCTTTCCTCCCATCTTGTTTCTTGGCGACAGGGCGTGTTTGTTTACGGTTTCCCGCTGTCCAAAATAAAAAAGTAAGGATCAGGGTGGTAAAATGATCGCTCTCCCAGTTATATGTACTGTACTTGGGAGTATTTTTCATTCGATGCTGATTAAATGTAATTTAAAAATTAAATCTAAATGGAATCTTCAAGAAAACGGTTGAACTTCAAAAAATACCGTATTATAAGTAACTGATAGGGTTACCCCTCTAATAGCCTGCAGGGCACTTTGCAGTGGAATTTTTTTCAGGCCGTAATAATGATAGAAACAATAAACTTAACATTTTATTGCATGCTTACTGTGTGCAAACACTGTGCTAAGTGCTTTACCTATGCATTGTCTTTAATCCTCACAGCAATTGAGATGGGTGCTATCATGATCTCCATTTTATAGATATAGTAATTTTAAGCTTATTGATGGCAGAACCTAAATGTGAACTCAGGTTTCATTCATTAATGACCTGTCTTAGTGAGGATATGGAGAAATGGGTATTCTCATGCATTGCTGGCAGAAAAGGGATAATATATTTATCCTTAAAAATGTACATATCGGCCGGGCGCGTTGGCTCACCCCTGTAATCCCAGCACTTTGGGAGGCCGAGGCGGGCGGATCACAAGGTCAGGAGATGGAGACCATCCTGGCTAACACGGTGAAACCCCGTCTCTACTAAAAACACAAAAAATTAGCCGTGTGTGGTGGCGGGCGCCTGTAGTCCCGGCTACTCGGGTGGCTGAGGCAGGAGAATGGCGTGAACCCGGGAGGCGGAGCTTGCCGTGAGCCGAGATCGTGCCACTGCACCCCAGCCTGGGCAACAGAGCGAGACTCTGTCTCAAAAAAAAAGAAAAAAAAATGTACTTATCGTTTGACCCAGCAATTCTCCTTCTGAATATTTCCCGAGGAAATAAGTAATGTAACCAATACTTATGTCAAGAGGTTTTCATTATAGTATATAGAGAAAAGCTGTTAACTATCTAAAGTACAATGAAAGGAAATTGGTTAAATTGTGGTATAGTTTTATACTGCCTACCATTAAAAGTGATATGGAAGATGTTCAGCATGTACATTTTCTTTAACTGAAAAAAAGTTTCAAATTATTTCAGTTTTTTTAAATTTTATATTTTCATTAATTCAACACATATTCACTGAGCTTCCCCTAGGCACTTGAGATACATCGTGAGCAAAACAGATACAAATTCCTGTTCTTATGGAGCTTGTATTTAGTAATAGGAAGCAGAGAGTAAGCAGTAAAGACAATAACCAGTTAATTACATAGTATGTTAGGTGCAAAGTGCTATGTAAAACAAGAGCAGGGTAAGGGAAATCAGGAATGAGGGTTGGGGCTAGGCAGTTTACAGTATTTTATTTTATAAAATGGTTGGGATGGGCCTTATTGAAAAGGTACAATTTGAGTAAAGACTTGGAAGAGGTAAGGAAATTAGCCAAATGGATATCTGGGGAACGACTACTCCAGGCAGAAAGAATAACTAAAGGAATAGCAAGGAGGCCAAAGTGGCTGAAGCAGAGTGATGGAGGTAGCGATGAGGCCAAATTATGTAGGGTCTTGTAGGTAATGTAAACTGTGAATTTTACCCTGAGGGAAGGGGGGACCAATGCAGGGTTTGAACAGAGGAGTGTCATGATCTGCCTTGTTTTAAAAGGATTGCATTGACTGCCATGTGACGAATAAACTGTAAAGGGGCAAAAGTAAAAGCAGGAGAATATTTCAGTAATTCAGGAAAGATGTGGGTGTCCTTCAGAGCAGTATGGTAGTGGCAGTGGAGGTGAATAGACGTAGTTAGCCTCTAGGTATATTTTGAAAGAACCAGTGTGATTTCCTGACAGAATGGATGAGGGTTAGAGAGTAAAACGGAGGAGACGTGGAAGACTCCAGGGACCTGAGTATCTAGAAGAATGAAATTGTTATTACCTGGGATATTATGGTGGTTTTGTAATATACCTACAGAGTCTTTGATGTTTCTCTCTTAAGTAGGAGAAACTTAATTTCCTTCCCTTCAAGTGGGGGCTGGACTTAGTAACTTGTGTCTAATGAATAGATTGTGGTAGAAATGATGTATGACTTAAATACTAGATAATAAAGTGCATTGTGCCTTCCTCCTTGCCTTCTCTTTTTGAATCACTCACTTGAAGAAAAGCCAGCTGTCATGTTGCGAGGAGACTCAAGCGGCCATAAGGAAAGCTCCATGTTGCACAAAACTGAGGGCTCCTGACAATAGCCATAAATTGTTATACAGCAATAGATAACTAATACAAATGGGTAAAGTTGCAGGAATAGCAGGCTTGCTGGTGAAGACGAGTTCAGTTTGGGGCATGTTAAGTTTGAGATGTACGTTAGATATCAAAGTACAGATGTCAAGTAGGCAATTGGATTTTATGTCTAGCATTAGTGAAAGGTCTGGTCTGGAAATATAAATTTGGATGTTGTCAGCATATAGATAGTATTTAAAGCTAGGAGACAGAATGGGAACACATGAGAGTTGTTTGTGTGTATGTGTGTGTGCTTGTGAACATGTACTCTAAAATGTTAACAGTAGTAATTTCTGGGTAATGAAGTAATTTTTAATTTTGAAAATGTTCTTTATATATTTTCTGATTTTCTACAATGACCAACTGTTATTTAATTAAAAAAAGAATTTCCAAAAATGGGTATTTATATGAAAAGCACTGGTAGAGATGGTAAGATACAGGTTCTCATAAGGTATGTAAATAGCTTAAGGTCTGCACTTTATTTCGTATCCCATAGGGACCTCTGGAAAGTTTCTTGCTGTGTATATTTCTTCCACCTCAGGAATGAACAAAATAGTTATGGTTCTTATTTTATATCTAGAGAGTAGTTTATAGATTCGGGTGACAATATTATGTTATTTTAAAAAATGAAACTATTTCTACTTTCTTGTAGTTTTTCTATTGCCAAAATACAAGTGATTTTTAAATTTTATTGCAAAAGTAATGCAAGTTTGCTACAACTACTTTTTTTTTTTTTTTTTTTTTACATTTTCCAGAGAAGGAAAAGCACACTAATGATCCAATTGTCCATCTATATTCTGGTAAACTTGTTCACATTTTGATATATTTACTTCCCTTTATTTCTACTTAATTTTTAAAAACATAATTGTAATCATATTGCAGATATTTAGCTTTTTCCCACTTAGCATATGATACAGTTTTCCCTGTTTTACTCAGACCTCACAACCATAATTTAATGTCAGTGCAATACTTCATAAAGTGACTGTGCCTTAGTTAATTTAGTAGTTTCCTGATTGCCGCATGTTTAGGTTGTTTCCCAATTTTCAACATCTGTAATGTTTTAATGAACATGCTTGTGCAAAATCCTCTTCTGCATACACTAACTTGCCAGAAGTAGAATTACTAGGTGAAAGAAATAAAGATTTTTAAGACTTTAATACATAGGATATTGCTAAATTAATGTGATTTTAGAACATTTTGTATACAACTTGAAATTTATATTGGTTTTAGGCTTGAAAATTGAGATTCAAACAATTTTCTTGGCAAATAAGAGAGCATACAAGCACTGCCTAATTTAAGAATGTTCCATTTGTATGCACCATTAATGTATCCCTATGGTGTACTATGTAATACACCTAACATCAGATATATGGTGTATAATAAATGTTGTATAATATTGAGTCAAGCTAGTGTTTCTTATATATAATTTCTCCACTTGTAAATAGGTGGCACACCTATTCCTTAATAGTGTTTTAGTTTATAAGGCATCATTAATTTTTACATTAATAATCACAGCATTTTCCAGAGCTGCCCAGTTTAGTCCTTAGCCAAAAATTACAGCAAAACATTGGGGGAAAATAATAGACATTATGTGTAATGTAAATTGGGTTCTATAATCTTTAATTCCTTTGGGGTGTCAGTTTTTATTTCATATATTCTTAACTCTGTTTACTATGTTGAGTTGTTAAGTGTTTATCTCCCTCACTAATCTCTATTTCCTTCTGGCAGATATAACATGTTTTGCCCATCTTTGCATACTCAATCTTACAGCACCGTTTATAGGTCATAAATGCTCAGAAGTATTAATTATTATCAAATTATTTCTAATTTTTGTCAAAGATTGGCATTTAGAAATCCTATACAGCTTAATATGCTTCTAGTATATGGAGGAAGACAAAAAAAGTGTTTATTGATTACTTATTTATGTGCCAGGGTCTAAGCTGTATGCTTCATATACATTATTTCATTCTTCATATTCTATCTATGTAACATATATGTAATGTATATAATGCCTTCATATACATTATCATTTGTGATGACATCACAAAACCCCTATGTAATAGAAGTTATTATTTTCATTGTACATATGAGAAAATAGGCCCAGAGGAATCTGGTTAAAATGTAAATCAGATGATATCACTCCAAGGTCCAAAACTCTCTAGTGCTGTGCTGTCCAGTATAATAGCCATTAGTTATATGGTTATTGAGCACTTGAAATGTGGTGTGCTCAAACCGAAATATGTTACAAGTGTAAAATACATGCTGGATTTCAAAGACTTTGTATGAAAAATAGAATCTAAAATATCTTAATTTTTTACTGTTGATTACATGTTGAAATGATATTTTAGATAATCAAGTTAAATAAAATATTAAAATTAATTTCACCTGTTCCTTTTTTCTTTGTAAAAAAGTTACTAGAAAAATTTATATTTGTGTAATGTAAATTTACACTTATATTATATTGCATTCCTATTGGAAGGCACTGCTCTAGTGGCTTTTCATGTCACGTAGAATGGTCTACAAGGCTGTGTGTAGTCTGCCTTCTGTCACCTCTGACCTGATCTCATCCCCTACTCCTCCCCCACACTCATTCCTCTCTGGCTACCCTGCCCTCCTTGTTCCTTAAGCACACCAGACTCCCATCCTGAGGGCCTTTGCCTTTGTTCCTGCTGCCTAGATTACTCTCCCTCCCACAGGATATCCACGCTGCTCACTTCTGCTCCTTCTTCAGGACTTCTTTGAAATGCCACTTTCTCAGTGAGGCCTGCTTTGTCTGTCTATCCAAAATTAGAGGCTCTCTGTCTCAATCCTTGTGTTTCTCCTTAGCACTTAACACTATCCAACTTATCTCTGTTTTACTTATCTTATTGTCTCTTTCCTTCACTAGAATTTGAGCTCCATGAAGGCAGGATTTTTTTTTTTGAGTTTTAGTAATTATTCTCAGCATCTAATGGTGTTTAACATATATTAGGGCCTCATTAATATTTGTGAAATTGAATAGGAAACCATTGTAACCTATTTAATTGAATACATTCAGTTATGAGTCAGAGAGCTTTTGTGTTGAGGGACTATTGTTAGTGGATATTAGTGAGGATGACATTCTATTAATAGGGGTTTTTGAGAAGGGCCAGAAACCAGTAAATTTTGTGAGAGGGCTTATTCCTCTTTGCATCAGCTTCCGTAATTGTTCGCCTATAATGCTGATGTGCCTAAAAGCCATCATAGTCTTTGACATCCTTTTCACTAGCAAACTAAAAGGTAAGCCATGGGAGTCTATTGTGCCAGGAAAAACAACTCCTGGTAACCACTTTCATATATATGTCTTTCAGGGAATTCCACAGGCAGTTACCAGAGAGAGTATGAATGCTAATTCTTTACCTCATACATCACTGCTTTTCATCTGACATCACAGTGTGAAATAACCAAGGGGAGGATATGGTGGTAGTGATGGGTGCTGTCTTTCTTGAATCTGAGCCAGAAACCTTCCGTAGGAAAGGGATGCAATTCTTGACAACACTGATTAGAAAACTTATCAAGCTTTCCAGCTTAATCTTCTGCCATATACATTTACCTTCAGTTTCGGTGACATTAAACCAACCTAAAGTTTCTCAAGCATGCAATTGTAGTCAAGCCTGGAATGCCTCACTCAGCCTTGTGACCAATGCCAGGGCTAAAAGCTCTCCTAAAAAATTAGAGTTAAGTGTAAGGAAATCATATTACTGCATTTTTCTATAGTGTATACCTAAATTGCAAACAAAAATACAATTTAGCGTATTATATATAGTATTACCTGGAGCTTCTAAAAGTTATAAATGACTAGTTGACTCTATTTATTAATAAATCTAATGTTCAGAGATCTAGGTATATATAGGCTCTTACCATTTAAAGATGCAATTTCTTGGGTACTAAGTATTTCCTAGGTATTTCTAGTTAGGTGTCTTTCAATTTACTCTTTAGATTCAAGAGCTGTTTTATATCATTCAAGTTGATATGCTCAGTCTTAAAACCTGATTGCTTTACCTTTTCTTAGTTTACTTAGTTTAACAGATACACATTTTTTAGTATGTAATGTTACCTCTCTATGTAGACTAAAACTGGAGGGAAAGTCTTAGAGATTTTTCAGATGCAGTTAAAAAAATGTGTTTACTGGGAGGCGGAGACTGCAGTGAGCCAAGACCACGCCATTGCACTCCAGCCTGGGAGACAGAGTGAGACTCTGTCTCAAAAAAAAGAAAAATATTTAAGTGCGTAGTTAGAACTTAGCTAGTAATGTCACATTGCATGGTTCCTTAATGGTAGAATCAACATAGTAAATAAATATGTACTTCTTAAATTCCTAACGCTATTAAGAAGTATTTTTATCTGAAATTATTTAAACTTCGAAAAATTAACTTACTTTAATCTCATTATAAGAGAGTTAGAGAAGTTTCCTGGAATAATTCAATTAAAAAATTTTTTGTGGGCCCATAATTGTACATATTTGTGGAGTACATAAGATATTTTGATATAAGCATACAATATGTAATGATCAAATCAGGATAATTGGGATATCCATTATCTCAAATATTTATCCTTTTGTGTGTGTGTGTTGGGAACATTTCAAATCCATTTCTCTAGTTATTTTGAAATACATAAACAAACTATTGTTAACTACAGTTGCTGTATTGTGCTACAGAACATTAGATCTTATTCCTCCTACCTATCTGTATTTTTTGTACCCAGGAATAATTAAATTTTTGTTAAGGTTTTAAATGTGAAGGATGAGATGAATTTAAAGCAAATATATATATATATATGAAAAGCTATTTTTCACAGTAAGTCATGTTTAATGTTTTCTAGACGATATAACATTGAAAATTAATGACCTTAAGAAGTAAGGAAAAGTGTAAGGGATCACTGTTGAACAAAGTTAAATAAATATGATAGCTGCTAAACAATGTGAGTTTGTTCAGAGTGACTGAGGTCCCAACTAATTTTTACCTAGGATTCTGAACATTGTAATACTATTTTTAAAAACTTAATTCTGTGAATTACAAAACTAGTATTTATAGGTAATTTTAACAATTCTAGATTTCCAGGTTTATTTAAAATGATATTAAAAATAAACTCTTCAATAATGCCGTTACAAATAAACTTATCGTTTAGCGTTCATATTGTTGTTAAAGATATGAAGAAACTTACCATTTTCCGTACTTTCCTTACTGCTGTGATCTCTTGGGCAGTGTGCTTTAAATAACAGATTGTTCCGTTTTTGAAATATTGGTAGTGATAACTATCTTTATTGAGGACAGATAGTGTACTTAGTACAGCACAGAACATACTGCACACTCCCTGACAGAAAGAAATCAGAAAGGTCAAATAACTGATAATTTGGATAAGCTAAATGAATAAAAGCAAATGAACCCTAGTTAGCGAGGGCAGTGGAGTACATTTAGGAATAAAAATATTAACATATTGGTGGTTGAAACTGAAGTTCATACAACTAATAATGATGGTTGTTATGGATTAAATAGTCCCCCCACCCCTCAATTTATATGTTGTCATAGCCTTGCATACCTCAGGATGTGACCTTATTTAGAAATAGGGTCATTGTAGCTGTAATTAGTTAAGATGAGACCATGGCTAGGAGCAGTGGCTGATGCCTGTAATCCCAGCATTTTGGGAGGCTGAGGCAGATGGATCACCTGAGGTTAGGAGTTCGAGACCAGCATGACCAACATGGTGAAACCCTGTCTCTACTAAAAATACAAAAATTAGCTGGGCTTGGTGGTGCACGCCTGTAATCCCAGCTACTCTGGAGGCTGAGGCAGGAGAATTGCTTGAACTTGGAGGGGCGGTGGTTGCAGTGAGCCAAGATTGCGCCATTGTACTCCAGCCTGGTCAACAAGAGCGAAACTCTGTTTAAAAAAAAAAAAAAAAAAAGATGAGGCTGTGCTGGAGTAGGGAGGGTCCCTAATCCAATATGACGGGTGTCCTTATAAAAAGGGGAAATTTAAACACAGACATGATTACAGAGAGAATGTCATGTGAATTTGAAGATGACTGTCCATAAACCAGTGAGAGAGGCCAGCCTGGAACAGAGCTTTCCCTCCCAGCCTTTAGAAGGAACCAACCCTCCTAACACTTTTTCAGACTAATAGCCTCTAGAACTTTGAGGCAATAAATTCTCTTGTAGTACTTGATTATGAGAGCCCTAGGAAACTAATGTGATGGTTTTACAAGAGTACCAATTTATTTTGTATAGAGTATAACAGAAAAGGATATAGGGTTTATCCAAACAAAAAGTAAACATAATTAATAAATTTCTAGAGTAAATGTGAGATAGTAGATATCCCAGTAGACCTAATACTGGGGAAACAATTTTTACTGTGTATAGTTCTAGACTGTGCCACCTTTGAAACTGGAAAACAAGAAACAAGGAAATCCTACAAAACTATGTATGGAGAATGTCCTAAAGATTAAAGGGTTAGAAAAACCAGCCAAAAGAAAAGTTGGGAACTTTGAATTATAGAAAATCCTCATTATTTTTGACTGCAGGAATTTGGAACTTATAATTCTGTGAATTTTACTCTACACATATTAGTTATGTTAGTAGAAGAAGAATATGTAAATAATTGTATAGACTGTTTTCAAGCATCATCCAGTATCTTAAGGCATCACTTTACTCTTATTAAGAATGAATATGCTGAATTCCAATTGGCACTGGGCTAATGGAGGCTGCTAAAATCCTAATCTCTCAACACATCTTCCCCTAAAACCTGTGAATTCAACTTGAAGCACAAGTAAAGCATTCATGAAATTACTCTTTTAGCATTGCTAGGAGATCAAGGATACCATGAACCTCAAATTATCTATAAATATAAAAACAGAAAATTTCTGTTGCTGCTACAAGCATGGAGAGTAGGGGAGGGGAGTCTTTAGTATTTCGTTGGAAAAGAAGAGCGGGGAGCAGGAAACTGGATCAAGCACGGTGTAAACCTCCTTCAGAAAGAGAAAGTCTAATTTAAACTGTTAAACGTCTAAACAGAGGTCAGGTCTAGAAGTTAGTAATTCATAGCACTGAGTACAGGAATGTGAGTTTGAGCAGGACTGAAGGGGGCAGCCTTGACAAAACATTGCTTCTGGAGGTGGGAGATAAATAGAGCAGTGGAGATGCCCCTCAGATGGCAAGGGAGGGAAAGAACAAAGTAATGGGGAAAATTGATGGTCCTGCAGAAATGAAAGAGAACTAGAAGACATGCCAGCTGCTTTTGCTCACCCCTAACAGCTCAACATTGTCTGTGAAATAAACTGAACTTCACTATAGTGACAGAGGGAACACTCTTCAACTAGGATTCCTGTGTACGAAATGCTTAGAAATAGGAAAACTCACAAATAAGAAATAAATTACAAGATGTAAGGGAGAATGTATTGAAATGAAAATTTAATGTGTCACTTAAGATAGATATGAATGAGAATGAGGTAAAGGCAGACATCAGAAGCGTCAGAGATATAAAGTGGTTGAATGGAAGACAGGCAAAGAAGATCCAACATGCATGTAATTGAAATATCTAAAGAAGAAGTATTTGAACCAAATACGTATTTAAAGCTATTATCCAAGAAAACTTTATAGTAGAAATAAGAAAAAACCTAAATCAACATATCAAAAGGGGCCCACTATGTCCCTGGGAAAACTGACTTAGCATGATCAACCCCAAGACATGTAGTAAAGTTACTAGACTTTAAAGACAAAGAAAATATCTTCAGGAACTCTAGGAAAAAGAACAAGTTACTTAATGGCTGAGAAAATTAGTCTGCCATCAGACTTCTCAAAAGTAGCATATAAAAGCGAGGCAAAAGTGGAACAGCATTTTCAAGAAACTCAAGGAATGAAAGTGTGAGCCAAGGATTTTATATCTAGTTGTTCTTCAAGTATCCAGGCTATAAAGAAAAACAGTTTGAAACATGTAAAAACTCAGGGAATACTGTGCCCATGAGACCGTCCTGAGGAATCAGTTAGAGCAGTGGTCCTCAAAGTGTGGTCCCCAGACCAGCAACATCAGCAGCACTGGGGAACTTGTTAGAAATGCGTATTTTCAGGCCCACCCCAGACTTACTGAGTGAGAAACTTTGAGATGGAGTCCATTATTGTATGTTTGAGCAAGCCCTGCAGGCCATTCTGATGCATACCTTTAAAGAAGATGAACTTCTTCCAGCCAAGGGATGATTGAGGAAACTTTGGCAGAGAACTGATAGTGAATATTGATATTGATTGTAGATACAGGTCTAAGAAATGAGTAGAGACATAATTTGAAGGACAGTATGAAAAACATCATATGTATTGTCAAAGTAGAAAGAATACAGCTAAAAATGAGAAAATAAGGAACAGAGACAGGAAAAACTAGAATTAAATTATTAATTGTTGTATAAGTAATAGGTAGAAGTCAGAGAGTACCACTTAAACAAGATAGTAAAAAATTAGGTAAGAAAAAAAGATGATTAAAGGCATCATAAAAAATATAATGGCAAAGAAACCACTAGAACAACTCAATTAAATGCAATATATAATCCTGGATGGAGGAAAAAATTGCTAAGAGGAATTTATTGGTATAACTGATGAAAGTGGAATATGGAATGTAGATTAAATAGAGTATTGCATCAATGTTAACCTGAATTTCATAATATGAATATGTAAGAGAATATCCTTGTTCTCAGGAAATACACACTGATAAAGTGGTAAAGGGCAAATTTTGATACTGAAATTTTAAATATTGGAATCACTTTGTAATTTTCATCAAGTATTTAAAAACGTGATTACTATTTACCTGTACAGTATGATTTGAAGCTAAGCAGAGATGAAAATATATTTGATCATTTCTTTACATTTCTCATAGTGTAATTCTATGATCATTTACTATAAACCTCTTGTGGATAAAGCAGAAAAAGTTTTGCATTGAGTACTTAAGCTTTCACCTTGCACTGCATATTCCAAACAGAATATCCAGCAAACAAATTTAGTCGTTTCTTTTTAAATGTACTAAAACTCAGGGTATTAGTATGAACTAACTTAGGATGGAAATAGTAAAGATGAGTACAAATGGTGTTTCCTAATATTTTAAAATTCATTTATACCAGCATTATCCAACTTTTTAAAGCAATAGTGAAGTACTTTGTTTTTCTTTTTTAAAGATATGGATGTAATGAGGCCCTTGATAAATGAGCAGAATTTTGATGGGACATCAGATGAAGAACATGAGCAAGAGCTTCTGCCTGTTCAGAAGCATTACCAACTTGATGATCAAGAGGGCATTTCGTAAGTGTTATGGTTTATAAGTCTCCTTTTCTTTTAATTCAGTACGTATTTTGTAATCTTCTTCTACAGCCAAGACATTCTGTTACATTACAAGACACAAATATAAGACATAGTCTCCACCTTCAATGAGTTTATAGTCTATTTGGGAAAGAAATGCATTTAAATCACAGAGCAGTGTATAGGAATTACTGCAGTGATGAGGCGTAACAAATGCTAGGGATCTTGAAAGAAGGGATATCTGATTAAGTGGAACAGGAGTGTTAAGAGAAGTGACTTCTGAAATGATCCAGGAGGTAGTAAATGCTTCTTTATACTGAAACAAAGTCATGGAGGTAGGAAAGCATTGTTAACTTTTTAAAACCTTTTTTGACATTTTGTCATCATTAATAGATTTGAGTAACTTCTCATTCTAATAATAGTTTAATGGTTAAGCAAAGTAATATGCAATTGATCAGAAAAGAAGAATATAAACTGAAAAAATATTTAGGTAAATAAACATTTTTGTTTCATAAGTTTAAACTTTTTGCTCTTCATTTTTGTTTCAACTTATTTCTTCCTGATGAAGATACTTCCTTCAGATGCCTCTGGCATCTCTACTCTTAGGTCAAATCCCTTAGAGAATTCATAGTATCTAAAAATTAATTAGTGTTTATCTTACCTGTTGATGCATATAGTTTTAAAACTTGTATTTTTTTTTTTTAATTAAATTCGTAGGTTGACAATCATAGATCAAATGTGTTTAGTATCATGGTTACATAGGTAGTGTCAATACATTGCTGTGTTACCAACCAAATACTCAACATTGTTTTGAAAATCATAGCAGCAAAATATCTTATGAGAAAATTACTTTTTAAAAAAATTTATTGCTTTACTGTGTACAAAACCACACTGTAAACAGGATGCCTTTAGCCTTTTTAAATTTAATTTTTTACTATCTTGTTTGGCAGATATTTCACTTAACTATCTCATTTAATATCCACAATAACTCTTGTTATTCCACTTTCAGTTAGCAAAGATAGGACTTGAACCAAGTATGACTTCTGGCCCAGTGGTGGGATGGAAATGTTATTTGGTTCCTTGCCTAGATTGATTTTCAGTTCCCTTCTAGTACTAAAACCACGATCATGTTATAATAGATTTTGTTCTAAAATATCTAAGTCTTACAACTTTTACTTTTCAGATTTGTACAAACTCTTATGCACCTTCTTAAAGGAAATATTGGAACTGGCCTTTTAGGACTTCCATTGGCAATAAAAAATGCAGGCATAGTGGTAAGACTTATCTTTGTAATCACCAGTTAAGATGCAGTTATCAGTCTCATTTATGGCAACCTAACATCTGGCCTAGTCAAATATAACCTGGTAAGGTGACATTTAGATGATCATTTAGATGTTGTCTTGATAAAATTGTGTCAACTGTGATAATCATATCTAACAAAAAATACTAATTATTCATTTCTACTTCATTACTTATTTGTAATATTTAGCCAAAAAAAGGCAGAACCCTAAAACAGTCTTTGATTTTTCCAGGTGTAGTTATATCTTATTATTACTTTGGATTTTCAGGAATTGAATTTAGCAGTGTAATCATAGCAACAAATATATAGAGAGAGCAGATTATTGGTAATGTGACATTGTATAGTTTTTTAGAGTCGAATATACAGTTTTCAGAATTTAAATAACAGTTAAGAAAAGTTGGCCGGGCACAGTGGCTCACGCCTGTAATCCCAGCACTCTGGGAGGCCGAGGTGGGCAGATCACAAGGTCACGAGATCGAGACTATCCTGGCTAACACGGTGAAACCCTGTCTCTACTAAAAAATACAAAAAATTAGCTGGGCGTGGTGGCAGACGCCTGTAGTCCTAGCTACTCGGGAGGCTGAGGTAGGAGAATGGCATGAACCCAGGAGGTGGAGTTTGCAGTGAGTTGAGATTGTGCCACTGCACTCCATCCTGGGCGACAGAGCAAGACTCTGTCTCAAAAAAAAGAAAAGTAATAACAATAACTTTTAAAAACCAATATGTAAAGCATTTTTAGAGGCAGTTATTCTAATTGTTATAATTACAGAGACCCTTGATAGGGGAGAAACCCATTTATGAGGTAATAAAATAATATTTAACGTTTTTTGAATAGACCAGTTTCTAAAAACAGTTTTAACTGTCTCTGCATTTGACTGTTTTGTTCCCCCTAATTTAGATGATAAAACTTTTGATTATAAAAATAAACATTGGCAATATTTTGGTTGTATCTTGGTAATTACTAGCATTGCTTTAATTTTAGTAAATAAATATTTAAAATATTTTATTTACTACTTTTTGAAATAATTATTTTCTAAGCATGGTTTCTGACACATAGTAAGTACCCAACAAGCAGTCTGTAGAAGAAATAAATTGCTCACAGTCTCCATTTGATATTGTGCTTTTTAGGGATTTAGATAATGATGCATAGTTGCATATAATTATAATGGTGGGTCACTGATAGTTGTAGACTTGCCATCTGATATTAAATATGATCTTTTGTTCTATCCTGCTTTGTTATCTATACTCCATATTCGTAGGTTTGAGTAGCTAAGTTAATAAGATGGAATTATACATGGTTGTCTTAAATATTACTCGAAATTCCTTCTGCATCAAGTTTATTAGTTTTCCCTTACGCAGTGACTAATCATTTGGCTCAACAAATATTTATTCACTGCACGTGAATAATCCATTCATTCATTGCTTATAAGATTACTCAATTTCTGTTAAATAAACCTTATAATTTTTTTTTCCCCACAGCTTGGACCAATCAGCCTTGTGTTTATAGGAATTATTTCTGTTCACTGTATGCACATATTGGTACGTTGCAGTCACTTTCTATGTCTGAGGTAAATGTGGATTTGTTAAGCCTATTTATTTTAAAGCTATCTTTTATTTAGAGCATCATATAGTCTTACATTCTACTGTGCTTTGTATTTCCTTTAAGCTCATATATAGATACTTCTAAGGTAATGAATATAGAAGAGGGTAGCATTTCATATAATTTAAATCTGGTTAGAATCTATTTATTTTTAAAAGGTAGCCTTATTAGTGAAATAGTATGGTTTCTCTTAGTATAAATGGAAAAAATTAGAAAAGATATATAGAGGCAGTGGAGACAGTGGTGTGATTTTTAGCTATAGCATAATGGTCTTCAATGTGTTAGTAATTCTGTTTTGATTATAATGCCTTTGGTGCTCTCTGCTGATGTATGAGTTAGTAGATTGTCAACAACATAATACTATTTTCTTTATTTTTGTATCATGAAATACTTCTACTTGACAGTAGACCATATGTATTCTAGTAGCCTAATATCAAGTCTTGACTCTTTTTTGTTGTTGTTACATTACTGTTAAAACTTTGGGCAAATCATTTATGAGCTTTATATAACAATGTATACTTGGGAAAAAAAAAGACAGAGAGAATGGAGAAATAATACCTACCTCATGGAAAGATTGAATGAGATAGTTTATGTGAAAATGTATTGTACAGCCTTGCACAGATGTATTATTAAATAATGCTGTTCTAAGAATGGAATAATTTAGACATGAATAATGTAGTTGATGTTTTAGGCATTTGAAATATTTAAATTAATAAAGTACAAATATTAAGTTACATGAATTCTGCACTTACATAAACTTTAGCAGTAGATAAAATTAATATACTGGTAAAAAGGACAGATTTAAACATTTAAAACTTTATGAGGCATGCTTTAGAAGTATGCAGATCTTGACATTTTGATAACTCATCTGTCAGTGCATAGCCTTGCATTTATTAATTCCCATTTATTTTATGTTTATTTCAAGAGGTGGTTTTATGGACCACCTTAAAATTTTTCTTTTTTCCTTTGTATGTATGTCATTAAATTACAGGTTTAAAAAGTCAACATTAGGTTATAGTGACACTGTGAGCTTTGCTATGGAAGTGAGTCCATGGAGTTGTCTTCAGAAGCAAGCAGCATGGGGACGGTAAGTACTTACTCTGTTATTAATATATGATTGTTAAAATTATATTAATTTTAAGTATTTTAACCTAACAATATATATAAATAAAAATATGATAAAGTTGGGGAATAAACATATGTAACCCTTAGAGTTAAACAGACTTGGGTTCTAATCTCAACTTGACCATTTTTCAGCTTTCTGACCTTGATCAAATTATTTATCATTGTGGTTTGTTTTTCTCAGTATGAAGTGAGTTTATAGTAATACCCATTTCATGGGATCATTAGGGTAGATGAAATAAAATGATGTTTATAAAGCGTGACCTGGTCAAATAATGACATAATCATGTTCATTAATTTTTTAAATAAAGGAAAATAAGAAAAATGTTACAGTCTCATTATTTCAAATAAAGTTGTAGTATTTGTATGCTTATCTGAGGTATGGCTATATTTTAGCATAACCTTATTTTATTGTCTTGTTACTTAAATGTAACTTTATTATTGGTGGCTCTGGCTAATCAAAGTCAGATGAATACAGGACTAGAAAAATAAGGAAGCATAAGCAGTCAGCAAAATGCTACCTGTTGTACAGATGACATGTGAGATGAGAATTAAAAGAAGAACAGCGTTAGTAGAGTAGTTTATAGTTAAGTGTGGCCTTTCTGGAGATTTTCAGGAAGTTAGATTTGATATGAGCTGCTCAGTTCCTGATATGTTGAGTAGGAGAATATATGCTATAATAAAATGTTTTAAAACTCTTGAAAAGAGAAATAAAACATATTGACATTTCAGTAGCTCTTATGGATCTCATTTGTGGATATCTTTTTTCAGGAGTGTGGTTGACTTTTTTCTGGTGATAACACAGCTGGGATTCTGTAGTGTTTATATTGTCTTCTTAGCCGAAAATGTGAAACAAGTGAGTATTTTTCTCCAGTTAGTGAAATCATTTTCTTCTAAAGCCCTAGTTATGGCTTCATATTTCTTCTGTGGAAGCCATGGTTGAATTTGAAAATGTGTTCCTTTCCTAAATGATCTTCTTTTATAGATTTTCCTTTAGTCTTTTTTTCTTGCAAGTTGGATTTCTGCTGTAATTGTTGATTTTACTGTTTTGTTATAATACTGATAACGCTTGTTTTTTCAGATCAGAATATGACGTAATTTACTGATTCTTAGCTACTTGGAACTTAGATCTCAAAAGCATATATATAGATGCTTTGGAAGTATATTCTTTACATTGACATTCTATAAAGAACTATATAAGGCTTTAGCCAGTAGCCTAAAAAAATCAAGTAAAAATAGTGAGCATTCATTATTAAAATCCAGTAATTATAGCCATTGTATAAAAAGATGCTGTGTCCAAAAAATGAACAGTTTTCTGTAGTTCTTTGAGAAACTTTCTCATATTATGAAGGTTTGCTTTAAGAAGAAGTGGTTTGCAGTCTTGGAAGAGATTGACAGTGTATTTGGACAAATATGGAAAGCATTAAAATAAAAAAGCCCTCCATCAAAACAATACTATAAAGCACTTTTCTGTATGACTGGTATCATTATTCCTACATTATCCCCTACTCTTCTTTCATCATTATTTTAATCAATAATATTTATTAATTATCCACATGTCCATGGTACAGTAAACATTTTACATAGTAATATATATGATTGTCTTGTAGATATTTTTATGCAAAATGATTGAGTATGTTTTTTAAAGAACCTATGTGTAGGTTCTTATGCATTTGTGTGTATTTGAGTCTCTTTTCTAAGTATAGACTATGCTTCGTTTCACTGATAATTGGCAAACTGTTTCTGTAGAGGGCCAGATAATAAGTATTTTTTGCTTTGCAGGCCATATGGTCTCTGTTGTAACTACTCAGTTCAGCCATAGGTAACAATATGTAAACAAATAGATAAGGCTGTATTTAGGTAAAATTTTATTTGCAAAAATAGGTGGTCTGCAGACCATAGTTTTTTAACCCCTGATTTAGACTATCCCTGTATGCTATATTTGAGCCATTCACTTAGATTTTTAGTGTCGGAAGAAGTCATTGAGTCAAACCCTCTTTTACAAAAGAGTTCATAACTAGTTAGATATTAGGGCTTGGATTTCTGGTCAGTTTTCTTTCCAGTGTACCACGTCTCAGCATCTAGAAAAGTTTTGTTTATATTTGGAACCTTAAATGTCTGGAAACTTAAATGTCACCTGTTCTGTGAAACCTTTCTTAACTGTTCCTTCCATGCCTTCCTTTTCTTTATCTCTTGCTAGAATTTATTGGTTTTTCTCCTGGCTTCTGTATAACTTTTTAAAATAGCCTTGATCATTCTGTACTGAAGTTAATTTACAAGTTATTTTTCACCACTAGACAGCAAGCCTCATGAAGGAAGGGACTCCCATATCCCTTGTGTTCATCACTGTAAACTAGCATCTAAGAGTGCCTGGCTTATCAGTACCCAGTATGGTTATTGGCTCTGAAGGAAAATGAACTCACTGGACTGGGAGAGATTATACCTTTTTCATGTCTTTATTTCTCAGACCTAGTACTGTACCTGGTTGATTGCACAAGTGTCAGTAAAACTTTCTAGACTGAAAGGGTTTAATCCTTTTGTGTGATTTCTGCATTGATGGTCTCTGCCACTTTCCTTGCTCCCATCCTGTGCAAACACCCGTTTTTCCCATTTTCTCTGTGAACTCTTCTCTTTCAGCCCCTACATGATTGTTTTAGCTTGGTTTCTCACTTTCACAGCCATTTTCCTATGTCTGTAAGAGGAATGGTATCCTTAGGGTTTTCAAGGTAAACAATCATATCATCAACAAACAGGGACAGTTTGACTTCTCTTTACCAATTTGGATGCCCTTTATTTCTTTCTCTTGTCTGATTGCTCTGGCTAGGACTTCCAGTACTACGTTGAAGAGGAGTGGTGAGAGTGGGCATCCTTATCTTGCTCCATTTCTCAGAGGGAATGCTTTAAACTTTTCCCCATTCAGTATTATGTTGGCTGTGGGTTTGTCATAGATGGCTTTTATTACATTACGGTATGTCCTGTGACTGATAAAATAATTCAGCAAAGTTTCCGGATACAAGATTAATGTACACAAACGAGTAGCTATTATACACCATCAGTGAAGAGGTGGAGAATCGAATCAAGAACTCAACCCCTTTTCCTTTTACAAAAGCTGCAAAAAAAATTAAACTACTCACCGGTTCCAAGATGGCTGAATAGGAACAGCTCCAGTCTACGGCTCCCAGCATGAGCGATGCAGAAGACAGGTGATTTTTGCATTTCCAACTGAGGTACTGGGTTCATCTCACTGGGGCTTGTCGACAGTGGGTACAGCCCATGGAGTGTGAGCCGAAGCAGGGCAGGGCATCATCTCACCAGGGAAGCACAAGAGGTTGGGGAATTCCCTTTCCTAGCCAAGGGAAGCTGTGATAGATGGTACCTGGAAAATTGGGACACTCCCAATTTTCCATTGGAAAATACTGTGCTTTTCCAATGGTCTTAGCAAATGGCACACCAGGAGATTATATCCTGCACCTGGCTCGGAGGGTCCCACGCCAACAAAGCCTCACTCACTGCTAGCACAGCAGTCTAAGATCGAACTGCAAGGTGGCAGTGGGGCTGGGGGAGGAGCGTCCACCATTGCTGAAGCTTGAGTAGGTAAACAAAGCGGTTGGGAAGCTCAAACTGGGTGGAGCCCACCACAACTCAAGGAAGCCTGCCTGCCTCTGTAGACTCCACCTCTGGGGGCAGGGCAGAAAGAAGAAGAAACTTCTGCAGACTTAAACGTCCTTGTCTGACAGCTTTGAAGAGAGTAGTGGTTCTCTGAGTGTGGAGTTTGAGATCTGAGAACTGACAGACTGCCTCAACAAGTGGGTCCCTGACCCCCGAGTAGCCTAACTGGGAGATGCCTCCCAGTAGGGGTCAACTGACACCTCATACAGCTGGGTGCCCTTCTGAGACGAAGTTTCCAGAGGAAGGATCAGGCAGCAACATTTGCCGTTCTGCAGTATTAGCTGTTCTGCATCCTCTGCTGGTGATACCCAGGCAAACAGCATCTGGAGTGGACCTCCAACAAACTCCAACAGACCTGCAGCTGAGGGTCCTGACTGTCAGAAGAAAAACTAACAAACAGAAAGGACATCCACACCAAAACCCCATCTGTATGTTACCATCATCAAAGACCAAAGGAACGCAGCTCCTCGCCAGCAATGGAGCAAAGCTGGACAGAGAATGACGAGTTGAGAGAAGAAGGCTTCAGATGATCAGTAATAACAAACTTCTCCAAGCTAAAGCAGGATGTTTGAACCCATCGCAGAGAAGCTAAAAACCTTGAAAAAAGATTAGACGAATGGCTAACTAGAATAAATAGTGAAGAGAAGACCTTAAATGACCTGATGGAGCTGAAAACCATGGCACGGGAACTATGTGATGCATGCACAAGCTTCAGTAGCTGATTCGATCAGGTGGAAGAAAGGGTATCAGTGATTGAAGATCAAATGAATGAAATGAAGTGAGAAGAGAAGTTTAGAGAAAAAAGAGTAAAAAGAAATGAACAAAGCCTCCAAGAAATATGGGACTATGTGAAAAGACCAAATCTACGTCTGATTGGTGTACTTGAAAGTGATGGGGAGAATGGAACCAAGTTGGAAAACACTCTTCAGGATATTATCCAGGAGAACTTCCCCATCCTACCAAGGCAGGCCAACATTCAAATTCAGGAAATACAGAGAATGCCACAAAGATACACCTTGAGAAGAGCAACTCCAAGACACATAATTTTCAGATTCACCAAAGTTGAAATGAAGGAAAACATATTAAGGGCAGCCAGAGAGAAAGGTCGGGTTACCCACAAATGGAAGCCCATCAGACTAACAGTGGATCTCTTGGCAGAAACTCTACAAGCCAGAAGAGAGTGGGGGCCAATATTCAACATTCTTAAAGAAAAGAATTTTCAACCCAGAATTTCATATCCAGCCAAACTAAGCTTCATAAGTAAAGGAGAAATAAAATCCTTTACAGACAAGCAAATGCTGAGAGATTGTGTCACCACCAGGCCACCAGAGAAATGCAAATCAAAACCACAATGAGTTCAGAAGGAGTAGTAGCAGCTCCTCTTTGTACCTCTGAGATGTATCTCAAAATAGTAAGAGCTATTTATGACAAACCCACAGCCAATGTCATGCTGAATGGGCAAAAACTGGGAGCATTCCCTTTGAAAACTGGCACAAGACAGGGATGCCCTCTCTCACCACTCCTATTCAACATAGTGTTGGAAGTTCTGGCCAGGGCAATCAGGCAGGAGAAAGAAATAAAGGATATTCAGTTAGGAAAAGATGAAGTCAAATTGTCCCTGTTTGCAGATATGATTGTATATTTAGAAAACCCCATCGTCTCAGCCCAAAATCTCCATAAGCTGATAAGCAACTTCAGCAAATCTCAGGATACAAAATCAATGTGCAAAAATCACAAGCATTCCTATACACCAATAACAGACAAACAGAGAGCCAAATCATGAGTGAACTCCCATTCACAATTGCTTCAAAGAGAATAAAATACCTAGGAATCCAACTTACAAGGGATGTGAAGGACCTCTTCAAGGAGAACTACAAACCACTGCTCAACAAAATAAAAGAGGACACAAACAAATGGAAGAACATTCCATGCTCATGGATAGGAAGAATCAGTATCATGAAAATGGCCATACTGCCCAAGGTAATTTATAGATTCAATGCCATCCCCATCAAGCTACCGATGACTTCCTTCACAGAATTGGAAAAGACTACTTTAAAGTTCATATGGAACCAAAAAAGAGCCCACATTGCCAAGACAATCCTAAGCCAAAAGAACAAAGGTGGAGGCATCACACTACCTGACTTCAAATTATACTACAAGGCTGCAGTAACCAAAACAGCATGCTACTGGTACCAAAACAGAGATATAGACCAATGGAACAGAACAGAGCCCTCAGAAATAATACCACACATCTACAACCATCTCATCTCTGACAAACCTGACAAAAACAAGAAATGGGGAAAGGCTTCCCTATTTAATAAATGGTGCTGGGAAAACTGGCTAGCCATATGTAGAAAGCTGAAACTGGATCCCTTCCTTACACCTTATACAAAAATTAATTCAAGATGGATTAAAGACTTAAATGCTAGACCTAAGACCATAAAAACCCTAGAAGAAAACCTAGGCAATACTGTTCAGGCTATAGGCATGGGCAAGGACTTCACAACTAAAACACCAAAAGCAATGGCAACAAAAGCCAAAATTGACAAATGGGATCTAAATAAACTAAAGAGCTTCTGCACAGCAAAAGAAACTACCATCAGAGTGAACAGGCAACCTACAGAATGGGAGAAAGTTTTTATAATCTACCCATCTGACAAAGGGCTAACTAATATCCATAATCTACAAAGAACTTAAACAAATTTACAAGAAAAAAATTAACCCCATCAGAAAGTAGGTGAAGGATATGAACAGACATTTCTCAAAAGAAGACATTTATGCAGCCAACAGACACATGAAATAATGCTCATCATCACTGGCCATCAGAGAAATGCAAATCAAAACCACAGTGAGATGCCGTCTCACACCAGTTAGAATGGCGATCATTAAAGTCAGGAAACAACAGGTGCTAGAGAGGATGTGGAGAAATAGGAACACTTTTACACTGTTGGTGGGACTGTAAACTAGTTCAACCATTGTGGAAGACAATGTGGCGATTCCTCAAGGATCTAGAACTAGAAATACCATTTGACCCAGCCATCCCATTACTGGGTATATACCCAAAGGATTATAAATCATGCTGCTATAAAGACATGTGCACATGTATGTTTATTGCGGCACTATTCACAATAGCAAAGACTTGGAACCCACCCTAATGTCCATCAATAATAGACTGGATTAAGAAAATGTGGCACTTATACACCATGGAATACTATGCAGCCATAAAAAAGGATGAGTTCACGTCCTTCATAGGGACAGGGATGAAGCTGGAAACCATCATTCTGAGCAAACTATTGCAAGGACAGAAAACCAAACACCGCATGTTCTCACTCATAGGTGGGAATTGAACAGTGAGAACACTTGGACACAGGGTGGGGAACATCACACACTGGGGCCTGTCGTGGGGTGGGAGGAGGGGGCAGGGATAGCATTAGGAGACATATTTAGTGTAAATGACGAGTTAATGGGTGCAGCACTCCAACATGGCACATGCACATGTATACGTATGTAACAAACCTGCACGTTTTGCACATGTACCCCAGAACTTAAAGTATAATAAAAAAAAAAAAACAACGAAGCAAAACAAAAAACCTGCAAACACACAGGATAGCACCTGACACAGTTATCACTCTCCAGGTATTTGTTGTTCCAACCTCTCCCCCTCAGTCTGAGCTAACCTATGAGGATCAATAAAATAATTTACAATAAAAATTGTAATTTAAGCAAAAAAGAAAAACTACTTAGGAATATACCTAACCAAAGAGTCGAAAGACCTCTACAAGGAGAACTATAAAACACTGCTGAAATAAATCATAGAAAACAAAAACAAATGGAAGCCCATCCCATATATATGGATGGGTAGAATCAATATTGTGAAAATGACCATACTGCCAAAAGCAGTCTACAAATTCAGCTCAATCCCCATCAAAATACCACCATCATTCTTCACAGAGTTAGAAAAAACAATTCTAAAATTCATATGGAACTAAAAAAGAGCCTGCATAGCCAAAGCAAGACTAAGCAAAAATAACAAATCTGGAGGCATCACACTACCTGATTTCAAACTATACTATAAAGCCATAGTCACCAAAAGAGTGTGGTACTGGTATAAAAATAGGCATAGAGACCAATGGAACAGAATAGAGAACCCTGAAATAAAGCCAAATACTCACAGCCAACTGATCTTCAACAAAGCAAACAAAAACAAGAAGTGGGGAAAGGACACCCTTTTCAACAAATGGTGCTGGGATAATTGGTTAGCCACATGTAGGCGAATGAAACTGGATCCTCATCTGTTGCCTTATACAAAAATCAACTCAAGATGGATTAAGGACTTAAGACCGGAAACTGTAAAAATTCTAGAAGATAACATTGGAAAAACCCTTCTAAACATTGGCTTAGGCAAGGATTTCATGACCAAGAACACAAAAGCAAATGCAATAAAAACAGAGATAAATAGCTGGGACCTAATTAAATGAAAGAGCTTTTGCACAGCAAAAGGAACAGTCAGTAAAGAGACAACCCACAGAGTGGGAGAGAATTTTCACAATCTATACATCTGACAAAGGACTAATATCCAGAATCTACAACGAACGCAAACAAATCAGGAAGAAAAAAACAAACAGCCCTATCAAAAACTGGGCTAAGGACATGAATAGACAATTCTCAAAAGAAGATATACAAATGGCCAACAAACATGAAGAAATGTTCAACATCACTAATGATCAGGGAAATGCAAATCAAAACCACAATGTGATACCACCTTACTCCTGCAAGAATGGCCATAATCAAAAAATCAAAAAACAGTAGATGTTTGTGTGGATGCAGTGATCAGCAAACACTTCTACACTGTTGGTGGGAATGTAAACTAGTACAGTCGCTATGGAAAACAGTGTGGAGATTCCTTAAAGAGCTAAAAGTAGAACTACCATTTGATCCAGTATTCCCACTACTGGGTATCTACCCAGAGGAAAAGAAGTCATTATTCAAAAAAGATACTTGCACACACATGTTTATAGCAGTGCAATTCACAATTGCAAAATTGTGGAAGCAGCTCAAATGCCCATCAATCAACGAGTGAAGAAACTGATATATATATATCATGTGTATCATATATATATATATCATGTAAGATACACATATATATGATATATGATACACATGATATATATGACATATGATGTATATATGATAGGGTACTACTCAGCCATAAAAACGAATGAATTAACAGCATTTGCAATGACCTCGATGAGATTGGAGACTGTTATTCTAAGTAAAGTAACTCAGGAATGGAAAACCAAACATTGTATGTTCTCACTGATACGTGGGAGCTACGGGAGCTAAGCTATGAGGACACAAAGGCATAAGAATGATACAGTGGACTTTGGGGACTTGGGCGGAAGAGTGGGAGGGGACAAGGGATAAAAGACAACAAATATGGTACAGTGGGTGTATACTGCTTCGTTGATGGGTGCACCAGGATCTCACAAATCACCACTAAAGAACTTATGTAACTAAATACCACCTGTACCCCAATAATTTATGGAAAAATTAAATAATAAAATGTTTTTAAAAAAGGGAATGGTGTCAAGAGATTAGTGTTGTAACTGCTGACAGTTTTAGCCAGGAGGGTACTCTTAGATGCTGTCTGCATCTGAGAGTCCCAATAAATTCTGTAGTTTTTCTTTCTACCCTCATTTTATTATTTTTTTCAAAATATCCTACTTTTAAACTATTTCTTCTAACTTTTACTAGATATTTGCAAATAATTAAGTTCTTATACACATTTTCTGGCAGAAAAATCTGTAATCTAAACCATCAGACATAGGTGTTCCCTCATATGTATTGTGACTACAGAATAGAGTGAAAGGTCTTAGCGAGAGCAAGTAGCCAAGGGAGATGTAGAGGACATAGAAAAGAGTAACAGTAATTAGAGTTAATTAGAGTCCTGTTTATATTCTTCTGTTTATCAAAATAAAGCATCAGTCCTTCCATTAGCATTACTTGTTATAGACGACATCCTTTTGATTTTACAAATATTCTACAAATTGCATATTCCTAGGACTCCTAACTCCATTAAGAGGCTTTTTATTAACAAGAACTGATAAGACATACCATCTTACCGGTTATTTATATATAATATGATGGAAATTATGCCTTTCTAGGGTTGTGCAACATGGTAGTACTGTATCTTTTTGAATAGCTATCTTCTCAAGGAGTTACAAGCTCTATTTGAATTTAAGAATAATGTGAATAGTGCCTTATAATTTTATATTTTCAAACCATGATATACATTATTTAATCTTTGTAACTACTCTGTAAAGTACGTACTATGCTCATTTTATGAATGAGAAAGCAGTCTTACAAAACATGAGTAGTGTGCTGTAAGTCATACGGAATTAGGTTGAAACCTAGATCTCTGTCACATCCAATATGTTAATTGTTCATCACCCCACGGGACATTGTCTTGTCGGATTTTAGTTGTGAGTGTGTTTGTATGACATAAAGAATAGATAAGGTGGATAAAATAAATGCTTATAAGCTTAGAATTGGTGACTTTCTCCTATGAAATATTATCAGATGCTTCTCAGGTTGAATGGAAAAGTTTAACTTTGCACATGTCCTAAGAAGATCAGGTAGAAAAAGTGATTCTCTGGAGTTAAGGAGAATGCCTGCTGTAGATAGAAAGGTAAAAGTCCTTTTGAACCATAAAGAGTAACATGGAAAAAAAAAGGCAGTCAGGCTTGATAAAGTAGTTGAGATGGTCACTGAAGCAGCATGAGATCAGAGATTTTCACTCTCTACGGAGGGGTTCTTTTACATTTGATAGCATTATACAATAGTAGACATGCCAATTGATTAAACCTTACCAATTGCTACTTACTGTTATAGTTAAAAACCATAGGATTGTTACCCTCCCCTTAGTCTACATGAAATTGAAATATATTTTATTAACCCCCAAAATTAAGGGTTTAGTTGCCACACAAATGTAGAAACCTGCTATGTAACTGCCACATGACTATTCTTGGTCCCATTAAGTCTTTATGTACAATCAGTACGGAATAAAGAACCCTAGTGCTTCTGATGAGTCTAGTCCATGGTGGTTACAGTTGTTCCTCTCTGTTTTTACTCTAAGATGCTCTAGAAATAAAATAGTGGTATGTAGGCATGGAAAATGGGAAGGAATACAGTATTACAAATAAAAAATGTAGCAATATCAAAGATCATTGATTGTAGAATCAGAAGATAGGAGTTTAAATCTCTGCTTTCTCAGTTTTAACTCATATATTGGGCAAACCCCCCTTATCCCTGGTCTAGCATCAGTTTCCTTATTTGTAAAATGGGGATAGTAACAAAATATCCCCTTGTTTCTCATAAACTTATTGTGAGGCTCAGCTGACAAAACGTTTATGAAAGCCTTTGTAAAATGTAAAACATATAAATATAGGGTACTATAACTTTAATTCTTCATTTGGCTTTACTGACGAACATAATCTGCCTTTGGAATTTTAATTATTAAATTACAGAATCATTGAAAAGTTAATAAGTGGTAGATTTTAGTAAATTTGAGCTCAAATGGAAACAACTGAATTTAGTAATTTTATTTTATAATGTTTATTTCAGTGTTTTACATTTTGGTAAACATGTGAGATCATAGGAAGTCCTATTAGATAGCCAATCTCTGTCTCTAGAGGGCACCAAAGGACTCAAATGTTTACCTGAATCTTGCTCTAGGTATGTATCTACATTTTTATTTTATTTTATTTTTTAATCCTCAGAATTTTTATAACCACTTTTCTGCCAAAAGTATTAAAATACGATATTTGTGATAGAATTAATTTTAAATTCCCAAGCAACTAATAATAATTAAAACAGCCCTTTAAAATATTGGTTATATTACTGCTTTTCTCTTGCCAGCTATCCTTGTTACAGCTTTACTTTGATCATTATCTAATCTAATTATTGGAGATACTGCTTTCATAAGAAGTATTTGGCTCTAAGTAATTTAGTTACTAGAACGTTAAATCAACAATCAAATATGTTTGTAAAAACCAAGGAATGTAAATCCCCAATTTTGTTTTTATTTCAAATTATAGAAAATAAAATGTAAAGTTTTGATGGTCAGTTACAAGATAGTCATGAGCTGTGCATTTCTTAAATGGTGCATGGTGTAACTTGAGAGTCTGTTAGTCCAGTATGAGTTATAAATTGCCTGTATAGGGCAAAAATCTAATAGATATATTCTCTAAAGTCTAAGATGATGTGTACATTTATACTGACACTAAACATTGCTTATGGTAGATTATACATGTAAAATTAAAGTAGAAGAAACACTTAAATTGTTATATCAGAAATGTGTTTTAATCTTTTGATTTGTTGGCCTCTTAATTACTACATTTAGAGAGAGATATGTAAGAGTGGAGGCCAGGTGGCCGCTTGGGCAGGGCCCTCCTTTCTGGGTTGCAGTATTTTGGTCAGGCTAATTCTAGAGTCACAGGCTTGGGTTTGAATCCTAGAACCACCACTTACTGGCTTGATATTGTGCAAGGTTTAAAAAAAATATTTCTCTAAGCCTCAGTTTCCTCAACTATAAATTGGGATTAATATTACCACCTACTTTAGAGAGTCATTTTGAGGATTAAGTGAGATCTTGTATATAAAGCATGTAGTTCAGTACTGATACAAAGAAATTACTCAAAAAACACTAGCTATTATTATTATAAGGTCTTAAGAATTTTTAGAGTGTGTGTATCCAGAGACTCAACAATATTGATGTGTTCGAAGGAGGGTACACTGTTTTGGGGCAAATAAGTTTTCATTGGTATTCTAGTTATAGTATTATCTGCCTCTGCTATAAATTTTTAAGACTGTTTCTAAAGTCCTCTGTAATTTCATTTCTATTTTAGTAAGTAGTGTTATGTGATTAATTGGATCAGTGATAGTTTTTAATATATGGAGCCTGTAAATTATATTTGTTTTGAAATCTGAAAATTGGGTTATAGGAATGGCTGAATAAGTTTTAATATAATGTTGATTTATCTTGTGAAGGTTTTTGCTCTAGCAAAAATTTATGTACTGTCTACCATATGGCCATGCATGAATGTAGTGGATTTTTAATAAATATTTATTGATAGTGACGAAAATTTATAAATAATTGCTTTAGGAGAGTTTTAAGGTTAGGCTATAATTTTAAAATTTTGCTCTGACTATATTTCTAAGAGATAATTGGAGCTTGTTTCCTATCTGAAGAAAATAAGCTAGAGGAGAATACTCAGTGGCCATCCTAGGCAAGCATGGTCCCAAATTTGATGATCTCAAAAAGAGATATTTGAGCCTTTGGAGGTATTGTGAGCATGATAGTCACAAAGTTTCAGAATACATTAGCAAATCTATCATTATAATTTTCTAATGAACTTTATATTTACAGTATGATAAAAGAAATTACCTTTCAAGATTATCTTACGTCAGTTATTGTTACATTTGATACATGTGTTTCTAGGAAACCAGAGTATCTTGAAAAAATGTAAATGTAAATATTTTAAAATATATCATAGGAATTTATTGTAGAGTGTATAGGTTATAATTTCTTTGTACGTGTGTTTTATGATTGTAAGTTGATGGAAGTTTTTCCCCCTTCTTTATTCTCCTGGTTATCCTATATAGGTTCATGAAGGATTCCTGGAGAGTAAAGTGTTTATTTCGAATAGTACCAATTCATCAAATCCATGTGAGAGAAGAAGTGTTGACCTAAGGATATATATGCTTTGCTTTCTTCCATTTATAATTCTTTTGGTCTTCATTCGTGAACTAAAGAATCTATTTGTACTTTCATTCCTTGCCAACGTTTCCATGGCTGTCAGTCTTGTGATAATTTACCAGTATGTTGTCAGGGTAAGTATAAAAAGTTTTTAACTAAGTTCTTATCTTTCTTATATAAGTCAAATTTTGTTTACTGTGGAGGTAGAAGTAATGATATGTAAAGACCCCTACTTCATATGTGGCACACAGTGTACAATCAGTAAATGTTGGTTTCTTTTAGGGGGATGCTGCTGAGTTAGAAAAGTATATGACATAGAGATTAAACAGACTTTGTGGTCAGATCTTGAATCTTGGTAAATACGCTTCTGGCTTTGTGACAGCGCTTCAGAAGATAGTAATACCTACCCTATTAGAGTTATGAGATTTATGATTGTGTTCTTAGTACAGTGCCAAACATGAAACCAGGTACTCATTAAATATATTATTCTTTAAAATTTGAACCAATCACAAGAGATGCATATTATGTGTTTGTGTGTGTGTATATATATATATATATATATATATATATGCAATTCTATAATTTCCTTTCACTTCTGAACTTTTGTTTACTGCCACTGCTTCAATCCACTGCCACTACACTAGTCTGTAATCCCTTTATCTGAAGTATATGCAATAACATCAACTGATTTCATTGTCCATAGTCTGGGGATTCTTAACCCAGTTTCCTTAAAATATTCTATTGATGGGATTCAGGGATTCTTCAAATCCCTTAAAATAGTTTGCAAGATTTAGTATTCTGTATGTATCTATGTGTTTTGCTGTTGAGCAGTTGTATAGCTTTCATCTTGCAAAGGTGCCAAAGACCCAAAAAAGGTTGAGAATCCCTGTTCTAGTCACTCTTGATCTAATTAATCTTATATATTATTTCCAAGGTAATTGTTGTAAAATCTTCATTAGCAATTATAAATTCTTATTATGGATCTGTGTTTCATTTCCCTCCTCTTTGAATTTCAAAAGCTGTAGTTTCTCTTATAGCACTGAGTGGGAGGAAACAGACAGGAAGTTCATATAGGCTTTCCGGAGTTCATGACGCCTCAGCTAAACTTGTAAGAGTCAATTAAGCAGAAAAGGAGGTTCCCAAAATAGAAGGAACAGCATGAGCTGCTGTTTGGAGAAGTGAAATAGCATCCTGCTTGCCTTAAATAATAGTTTAGTATTGAATGAGCCAAACGTTTTAATACCCTTTCATTCTAAACCCAGTATATGGTTTTAGTCATGTATCACCAGTATATCACACAATTCTATCTATGCTTCAGATGTTCTAGACCTCTCTATTCCCCAAATTATCCTAGAGCTTTCACACTTCAGTTGCTTTGTTCACCCTTTTTACTTGGCCTTGAATTCTGCCTCCAATCAGGCAAAGCAGAGAATGTAAGATGGTGAGGAGAGTAGGGACCAGACTTGGGGTATCTGGATGAAGTGGCCATTTAGAGCCAATGTGCACTTTGTCCAGATGGTGAGATTTGGAATAAGCCTGTGAGTCAGGACCAAGCAATCAAAGCCAGAGTCAGGACATAGATATTCAAATAATAAGGGTAATGACAACCATCAAATCAAAGAGTAAGCACTGAAACAAGAAGGAAACCTATTTCGGGCAGCAGCAGAGCTATAAGGTAGAAAGCCAGTGTCAGGAACCAGGTCTCTTAGAGAACTGAAAGAGCAATGAAAATAGAGTGGAGAATGAATTTCTGCTGGGCACCAGCAGCAGTGGTTGATAACTTGACTATATGGCTCTCAGCTTAGGCCTTGAGTGTGCTTATGTATTTCCTGTTGTGGCAGGAGCCATACCTAGTGTTCACAGCCCGGGACTTGCAGGTGGAAGCAGGTAATCAGGAGCATTTTGCTCAGATGGAATGTATGGGCATGAGGGAAACAATTGCTTTTGGCAGTAAAATCCTAACAGCTTGGCTATATTTAACATAGGATGCTTTAAGTGTTTATTGAAAGAATTATTCAATTTTATAACACATTTGCTGTTGTGAAGCTCAAAATTATATGATTTTTCTTTCATTTTTAAATTATTTGGAATAAGTAAAGATGTAACTGGTCTTTTTTTTTCTTCCTTTCTTTAGAACATGCCAGATCCCCACAACCTTCCAATAGTGGCTGGTTGGAAGAAATACCCACTCTTTTTTGGTACTGCTGTATTTGCTTTTGAAGGCATAGGAGTGGTAAGAATTTGGTCTTTATTATTATTTTTTAAAATCTTAATTCAACACAATGATTTATATAGCCTACCTGTATTTAAAATTGCATATTTTTCTTTTTTATTTCAATTTTCTTTACATGATTTTCAATTTGGTGTGATAGATTAGAATTATAGTTTAGTCCTTCCACTAACAAAGAACTTAATGTTAGACATACCACTTAGGCTCTCTACTTCTGTTTTTCTTTATCTATAAAATGAAGAAATTAGCCAGATCATTTTTAACATTTCATTATGGAAAATTTCAAACCTATACAAAATTTAGAGAGTAGTATAATGAATTCCTATGTAAACGTCACCTGGCTTCAAAAATTATTAACTCAAGGCCAATTTAAAAAAAATCTATATCCCACATACTCAGGCACATCTGAAGCGTATTTTATTGATGAGATTATTTGAAGGGAATTGGAATAGTTGCAGAATCACTTCTATATAAAAAGAGTTGGATATAAATTCTACCTATAGTTTTATGAATATAATGTTTGTTTTGAGAAACAATGTTATAAAGCTAATACCAAGAGAGACTCCAAAGATTCTGAGGATTCTAAGATATTAAATATTTCCATTCAGGTAGCTCCCAGTTTATTTAAACCCTAACATTTGTAGACTTGGGGAAAATAGAATCTTGCTGTCTACTTTGCTCCATAGTTTATGTTTCATAGTTTGATGATATGGTGTGGGAGCAAAACCATTTGTAAACATCTACTTATGTTAACCCCAGACAAAATAGATCTAAAATAAAATTTGATACCATTTTACTTGGGTTTCTGCTCTCTGTGAATTCTCCTTTAGATAATTCTCCCAAATTCTTACAAATTTTCACAGCTACAAATTATTGCTGTTGCAAACGTAACTACAGATTTTCATGTTTGTCTTTAACTGATGAGCACTAGTTAACTATTGACATTTCCGCTGAATCTCAAATTCACCAATTCCAAAGTCTGACACATATTTTCTCATCCAAAACCAGCTTTACTTTCTCATTTTCCTTTTTCTTTCAGTTTTATCTTAAGTTGCTTAAGCTTGAAACACTGGAATGATTCCTTTTACTTTGTCCTTGGTTCCCTATTTCAATCAATAATTAAGGCATGTTGACTTTTCTTTTATATTTCTCAAATTCATTCCATAAAGGAGACTATACATAAAACACCTATAATGCTGCGTGACACGGAAGTCCTCAGGAAATGTTCATTTCTTTCTCTCTCTCCCTTTCTAGCTGCACTGACACCATTCTTGGCCACTGCCCATATTTCTGCTCCAGATTATCTCCAGAGCATTCAAACTGTTCTCTGCCCTCTTGCTGCTATTAACAGTTAATGTTTCCATATGGAACTGACTGACTTATATGAAAAGTGGAAAAAATACTAGATTTATCATCTCATAGAGTTATTGTGAGGATTGCATAAGATGCTGCATGCAAAGCTTTTAGAATCATACCTGGCATATCATAAACACTCCAGTAAATACTTGCTACTATTGTTACTTAAGTCTTTCACTGTATGGCCTAATTTTATGGTTACAATCTCTGAAGATTTACCTTAAAAACTTGGTTTTTCAGTCAGCCTTTTCTTATTTTTTTAAAGGTTCTTTTTCAATAAAATAAAAATTATTAGCTTTACTGAATTTGACAGTAGATACAGATGGGTAGATGTAAAACCAGTTACAGATATGTGTGTATACATGGGTTAGTATACATACATATACTTCCTAGTTCTGTCTCCTGAGAGGGGCTGCAAGTAGTGATACCCCAGTATCAACAAGCACACACCCAGATCTTGATTTCTAAATACCAGATCTTCATTTCTAAATACCATTCTACAAGAGAATCAAAGTTCTTTGGTGAAATGGCTGATTTTAGGGCTGAAGCAAGGAAATGCAAGATGAGGCTAAAGCATCTTGTGGTGTCAGAAGGTAAGAATATGTTCAAGAAATGAAAGAATAGAGGCATGTCAAAGGGACACAGACGCCAACCTGATGGAATTTACAATGGCCAAAGGTGGAATACTATGAGTAACAAAACAAATAACAGAATATTGGATTATAATTCATTATTTAAAAAAATATAAGGTCATGCTAATATACATGCATGCATACATACATACATACATGAGAATCCTAGAAACCTTCCTCCCTCCAGGCGATATAACTAATCCCCCTCCTACTCCCCAGAGAAGGGGCTGGATTTAGGGACTTGGCTTTCAATAAACAGAGTATGATGAGAGGGAAGAAAAGTAACTGTATAATAGAGAAACCTGGCAAACACTACCTTAACCAAGTGATGAAAATTAACTTCACTAGTGATAAACCATGTTAATAACGTGTGATTAGACAGGCACTTCACCTCCATGTTAGCCTTCTCTAAACCTACAATACCAGTCCAGTCATAAGAAAAACCTCAGAAAAACCTAAATGGAGGGGCTTTATGTCAAGTACCAAACCAGTACTCCTTAAAACTGGCAAGATAATGAACAACAAGATTGAGAAACAATCAGACAGGAGGCATGGTGACAAAATGCACTGTGGGTATCCTGGATGGAACTCTGGGACAGAAAAAGGATATTAATGGAAAAACTAATGAAATCCAAATGAAATTTGCAGTTTAGTTAATAGTGATGTACCAATATTGGTTTTTAGTTGTCGCAAATGTACTATCGTAATATAAAAAGTTAATGGTAGGAGAAACTGCATCAGGGGTATATGGGAGATCTCTGTGTTATCTTTGTAACTTTTCTGTAAATCTAAAATTATCCCAAAATAAAAAGGTTATTAAAAAAAAAACTAACAGGTTTGCCTGCCAAGAGATGAGTTTAAATCTTTTTAAGAAGTTTAAAATAGGTAGTATAAATATATAGCAATGGAAGTGTACTTCAACAATTATATGTGTTTTAAAGGAAAAAAATTTGCATATAGGCTATAAACAACCAATGTATAAGAGACACTGTTATTTTTAAATACTTGTATTCCATTTAAAAAAAAGTATTGTATTCTTTTCTTAGGTCCTTCCACTGGAAAACCAAATGAAAGAATCAAAGCGTTTCCCTCAAGCATTGAATATTGGCATGGGGATTGTTACAACTTTGTATGTAACATTAGCTACTTTAGGATATATGTGTTTCCGTGATGAAATCAAAGGCAGCATAACTTTAAATCTTCCCCAAGATATATGGTAGGTGTATATGAATTTGTCAATATTAGTTTATATATTTTATAATGTACCACTGTTTGATGATAAAGGCGTATTGTTGGATTTATGGTTTAAACGTTTAAAATTTTTACTATGATTTCCTGGAATCCCATCACTTTGGGAGGCAGAGGTGGGTGGATCACCTGAGGTCAGGAGTTCGAGACCAGCCTGGCCAACATGGTGAAACCCCATCTCTACTAAAAATACAAAAATTAGCCAGGTGTGGTGGCGGGTGCCTATAATCCCAGCTACTCAGGAGGCTGAGGCAGGAGAATCGCTTGAACCTGGGAGGCGGAGGTTGCAGTGAGCTGAGATCGCGCCATTGCAATCCAGCCTGAGTAACGAGCAAAACTCCATGTCAAAAAAAAAAATGTGATTTATTTATTTGTGCAATCTGGAATTTTTTCATAATCTTAGGAGGAGACCAAATATGAACTTAGGGTTCTTGTGGGATTTTTAAAAAAATATTTAAAATTGGAGTTTGTTCCAAATCCAAGTCAAGTATAAGAGTAGAACAGGAATTATTTTAATATGGACACATTTTAATAAAAAATATTAATACCTGTCCTTATTGCCAAAAAAACCAAACACTTAGGGTTCCTAATAAAATAATAGATTATATCATTTATGGTCCTTGCTATTTGGTCAGCTTCATAGTGTATATTTTCCAAGTCTTTCAGAACACAGTTGGGACACATTATAAATAATAAAACAGAATGGTGCATCATCTTAATGTTCTCTTTCATATTGGGACCATATCCTGCTAAATGAAGCATCATATGTATATGATTTTTCCTTTTTCCAGAGGTTTGTCTTTGGAAAATTTTCAAAGGTAGTGGCAGTGATTACCATGCAGACTTACTTCCTTATTTACAAGATGGAAGGTAACTCCTTAGTTTTCACATATGCAAAGAATAAATTTGGAATTGCTGATTGAATTATTGTCACACTACTACATTAGCTACTTGGATAAAAAAAATCTGTGTAATCTTAAATGTCTTACTATATTAGTGAAAAAGCAACAACAGCAGAAATTATATCTTCTGACTGGCCTCCTGGTGAGAATTTGTCTGTCATTTAATAGTCATTTGAATCCTGGGCATTTATTGGAGTCAAAAATGTTGCTAGGACAAATGTTTGTAGGAAGCCATTTATGACAGAGCAAATGGACCTAGGATAGTTTCCAGATTGCGCAAGGGGCACAGATGTGGTATGTCTGTATTTTTTTATTACAATTTAACTTTAGCTAACATAAATGCATTTCAAAATGGAAACATGTTTCAAATGTTATAAATATATTTCAAGGTGGAGTCATAATTACAAATAAGATATATGGTTATTTAGCATTTATTTTATTAACTCTTGATAGTTACTTATATAATTTTGTTGCCTTCAAATGTGCTTTTTTGGTTTCTTTTTTATAATATGAAACTAGAAGCTTAATGAACTAGAAGCTTCAACAGCTTAGTATAAGAGAATCAAGCTAAAAAATATGGTAGTAAGTTCATCTTTTCAAATACTATACAATGTTTGGAAAATAGAATGATAATTTGTCCTCATTTAGAAGAATATTTTGAGCCAGGTATGGTGGCTTATGTCTGGAATCCCAGCGCTTTGGGAGGAAAAGGTGGGAGGATCGCTTGAGGCCAGAAGTTTGAGACTAGCCTGCATAACATAGTGAAACTCCAAATCTACACAGAATTTAAAAATTAGCCAGGCATGGTGGCACGAGCCTGTAATCGCAGCTATTTGGAAGGCTGATGTGGGAGGATCACTTGAGCCTGGGAGGTTGATTATACAGTGAGCTGTGATGGTACCACTGCACTCCAGCCTGGGAAACAGACATTTTGTCTCAGTAATATTAATAATAACAATAATAATATTTTGATTAAGTCTTAAAAATCATTTTAGAAATTGACAACTATTTTTAATGTCACATATAAAATGTACATAGAAATAATGTCAGAATTCTTTCCTGGTCTTACTTACAAAAGCATGTAAGGAATATTTTAGAGGGGGAAGGTTCCAAAGTGGGAGTGTGCACACATTCACATTGAAAGGTTTGTATTCCCAGTCACATAAGAATGTGGTGCAGAAATAGTGTGCGAGAATAAGACGGAATGCTTTTGGTATTCACAACTCAATCTTGGAGGATGACACTGTCTCTGCAGTAGCTCCAATTAATCCTTCCCTTTTCCCACAGCCCCTTTATACATCTGACCTTATTCCTCATTGCTGTGACTTTCCAATTAGAATAGAACTAGTTGAGACTCTTGATTTAAAAGGGACCATTAAATCATAGTTTCTATTCAAGGAAGTCTAGCTAGACACCACCTTTCATTAGAGGAAACCCTAGTACAAGTATCCTAAGAAACAACAAAAATATAGAAAAAACAGGAAAGCCAGTCAAGACACATATTTCCCTTTAGAGAACTTGCGTTGGTTAATGCCTTTGCACTGTGGAGATATGCCTTATGCAGCCTATAGTCTGTTTCTGTGTGGACTCTGCAGTTGTGGGACAATTAAAATAATAGTCACAACTGAGGGATACAAGAGAAGAGTTGCTTGTCTTTTTACAGTCAGGGCATTCTGTAAAGTGAGAAGTTTGGACTAGAATAATCACGGGATTATATCTAAGATTTCTTTCTTAATATACTACATATGAGTCTCTCTTTCACTTCTTTCCGGTGCTTCACACGAGAGGCCTTGGAAGTTAGAGATTGTGCAATGTACTCTATTGGCGGAGTATGAAAGCCAATGACTGTTATAAGAGTATCCTAGAGAACTGATGGCTACTAGCTATGAAAAGCCATAAAGGGCTTTTGGTACAAATTGGCAAAGACTCAGAGTATATTAGGGTTATTTCTGCAAGAAAAGATTGAATTAGAAAGAGGCCATAGGATGAAGCAAGTATGGATTAGAGAAGCTCCAAGTTATTATTACCCTTAATCTTTCTGAACTGTCATCTTTGAAAATTAGTTATGAGTAATACTGTACATATATTGCATTTAGCTTTTGAAGTAAGGAATGTATTTTAAAGGTTTTACGAGTTCAAGGCATTTGATCTAGTGATGCTACATAACCATAGTTGTCTTATTTTTTAGCCTAGAATGAGATGAGGCTCTTGGCAAGGATTGCAGATAGTTCTCAATTAAGATGACTTCTTTTTTTTTATTTTTATGAACCCATTTTTATTATGGAATATAAAACGAAGAGAGACAAGAACATAAGCTTAAAGTTGCAGCATAATGAATATTTTTAAAATGAATAACCACATAACCACTGCACAAGACAAGAATAGAACCCAGTGGTCTAGAATCCTTTGTCTGCCCCTTCCAGGGTAAAACTATTAGACGTAACCACTTTTCTATCTTCTGAGAATCATTTTCTTGATAACATTTATCACTTATACATAGATCCTTAAACAATATAATCATATGTGTTTTTATAATATAAATCAATTCATTTTGCCTATATTATGACAGTTATTTTCTTTGCTCAAATTGTATTTTAAGATCCATCTATCTTTTTGTATGTGACTTTGGATTATTTTAATTTTTGTACAACATTCCATTGCTTTAATTTATTATGCAATCATTTTAGTAACAATAAGCTACAGTACAAACAAATAATAAGATACAATGATAATACTAACAATGAAGAAAACATTCAGAATTGATTAGAATATGCTGTGGCAACAATCTCCAAACTCCTTGACTTGTAAGATGACTTCTTGACAGAGCTAAATGCTCAAGATTCTCAACCTGAGCATCATGAAGGATCCAAGAGGTAAAGTGCTTTACCAGGTTATTTCCAAGGGTAGCTTCTGTATTCAACCTTAAGAGACAGAGAAGCAGTCAACAACTTATTTCCCAAGTTGGTTTTTAAAAAATCTTAAGTTATTCATACCTGAAGGTTGACTTATTAGCCAATGTGGGGAAAAGAATAAAAGCATCATAAATTTTGATATTCTATGTTTTCAAAACTAATATTTTCACTGGAACATTAAGTTGTTTTCTCCCTATAATCTGATTCAATATATTGGCTGAAAAATAATTATTAAAAATACATTTCTGTCCTTTACTAAGGTATTAAATTCTTTACTGTCATTATAATAGATTTTGTTTCCAAGCATAAATCATTTTATTCTTTGAAGTGCTATTAATATTTGTCATGTTTCTAAGAATTACCTATCCATATCTATTTCAATAATTAATATTTAATAAGTATCAATCACCTATTAATACTAAGTGCATTGAAGGGATATACAGAGAAGAATTAAAGAGTCTGTAACTCTCAGGAGCTTTGGCAGTGAGGAGTTTTAAAAGACCTTTTAATGTACCCTAAATGTTGTTTAAAGTTGTTTGATGTTTTTTGTATCCTCAAAACAAATTCCTGTGACTTTAAGAAAGTTTATTATTCTTTAGAAAGAGGGTTTACTGGGTAGATTTTTCCTTTCAACTTTCTTCATTTCTAAAACATAGTACAAAAGAAGCCTTACATTAGATGCTGCTTAAAACCAAAATGAAGAAAAGATTGTGATAATAGCTATACAAAAGTTAAGTGGAGAAAAATAATTTAGAGTGATGGAAAATAGAGATTCCAAACATAGAAATAAGTGGGTTCTTGAAACAGAAAAGGAGTAGGAGTGAAACAGTTCATATTAAACTGTGGCACTTTTTAAGGATGCCCTCTTGTTTCTATATAACTATTCTTTGGTTGATTAGTAGATATACCAACTTCTAAAAGATCCACACCATTTTATTTCCCATTTTTACTCTTTGTAACACCAAATAGTAATATTTGCATATAATTAATGATATTAATAATAACCAGATTCTTAGCTGATGTAACTTTGTCAATAAAAAAGTAATAGTACTTATATGCAAAATGGTGTATTTTTATTTTATTTTAAAAATATTAAATGTATTATTACCACATTTTAAAAATATGTAAGTGAAAAGATAATTAAGAAAAAGGAATGTCCTTCTGTTAAACTAATAAACTAACAAGAATATTTGTTTAATTATCCACAGTTACATATCAGAGTGTAGGAAACATGTGTCTTTCATTTATGTGGTATATATTCAGTAACTTGACCATTTATGTGTAACCTTTAAGCCTCAAGCTGAGAAATACATCCTTAGCTGATTTTTAAAATTAAGTTTTAAATGTTGTTAGCTCTAAGGAGTTCTTTCCTTCCTAATTGTGATGTGTATCTTCACATCTATTTTTACTCAGCTTTTAAATTTCTTCTTACTCTTGTATGATAAATATGTTATAGCAGAATACTATACTTCTTGTTTGGCCATAGTTGAGAGACTGTTTATAATCCTTACTACTCTCACCACCTCTATTCAACATAGTATTGGAAGTCCTGGCCAGAGCAATCAGGCAAGAGAAAGAAACAAAGGGCATCCAAATAGGAAAAACTGCAAGATCTGCAAACTATCCCTGTTTTCAGATGACATGATCCTATATCTCGAAAACCCCATAGTAAGCCCAAAGGCTTCTTAAGCTGATAAGCAACTTCAGCAAAGTCTCAAGCTGCAAAATCAATGTGCAAAAAACATCAACATTTCTATATACCAATAACAGTCAAGCTGAGAGCCAAATCTTTATGTGGCAATTGTGAATGGTATTGTGTTGCCACAATTCACAATTGCCACATACAGAATAAAATACTTAGGGATACAGCTAACCAGGGAGATGAAAGATCTCTACAACAAGAGTTATAAAACACTGCTCAGAGAAATCAGAGATGACACAAACAGATGGAAAAACATTCCATGCTCATGGATAGGAAGAATCAATATCATGAAAATGACCACACTGCCCAAAGCAATTTATAGTTTTAATGCTATTCCTATTAAACTGCCATTGACATTCTTCACCAGAACTAGAAAAAACTATTTTAAAATTCATGCGGAACCAAATATGAGCCTGAAGGGTCAAGGCAATCCTCAGCAAAAAGAACAAAGCTGGAGGCATCACACTACCCAACTCTAAACTTTATGACAGGGCTGCAGTAACCAAAACAGCATTGTACTGGTACAAAAACAGACACATAGACCGATGGAACAGAATGGAGAGCCCAGAAGTAAGGCCACACACCTGCAACTATCTGATCTTCGAAAAACCCGCCAAAAACAAGCAATGGGAAAAGGATTCGCTATTCAATAAATGGTGCTAGGATAACCGGCCAGCCATATGGGATAGACTGAAACTGGACCCCTTCCTTACACCATATACAAAAAATTAACTCAAGATGGAGTAAAGGCTTAAATGTAAAACCCCAGACTATAAAAACCCTGGAAGAAAACCTGGCCAATACCATTCTGGACATAGGAATGGGCAAAGATTTTATGATGAAGACTTCAAAAGCAATTGCAACAGAAGCGAAAATTAACAAATGGGATCTAATTAAACTAAAGAGCTTCTGCACAGCAAAGAAAACTATAAACAGAGTGAACAGACAACCTACAGAATGGAAGAAAATTTTTGCAAACTATGCATCAAACAAAGGTCTAATATCCAGCATCTAAAGGAACTTTCAAGAAATTTATAAGAATCTCATTAAAAAGTGGGCAAAGGGTTTGGGAGGCCAAGGCAGGCAGATCACAATGTTAGGAGATTGAGACCAGCCTGGCCAATATGGTGAAACCCCATCTCTACTAAAAATACGAAAATTAGCCAGGTGTGGTGGTGGGCGCCTGTAGTCCCAGCTTCTCGGGAGGCTGAGGCAGGAGAATCACCTGAACCAGGGAAGTGGAGGTTGCAGTGAGCTAAGATTGAGCTGCTGCACTCCAGCCTGGACAACAGAGTGAGACTCCATCTCAAAAAAAAAAAAAAAATGGGCAAAGGACATGAACAGACACTTCTCAAAAGAAGACATACATGCTGCCAACAATCATGAAAAAAAAAAAGCTCAACATTACTGATCATTAGAGAAATGCAAATCAAAACCACAGCGTGATACCATCTCACACTAGTCAGAATGGCTATTGCTAAAAAGTCAAAAAATATCATGCTAGTGAGGTTATGGAGAAAAAGGAACAACACTTTTATTATAAACTGTTGACGGGAGTATAAGTTAGTTCAAGACATTTTGGAAGACAGTGTGGCGATTCCTCAAAAACCTTAAAACAGAAATGCCATTTGATGCAGTAGTCCCATTACTGGGTTTATACCCAAAGAAATATAAATCATTCTATTATAAAGACACATACATGCCTTTGTTCATTGCAGCACTATTCACAATAGCAAAAATATGGAATTAACCTAAATGCCTGTCAGTGATAGATTGGATAAAGAAGATGTGGTACATATACATCATGGAATACTATGCAGCCATAAAAAAGAATGAGATAATGTTCTTTGTAGGAACATGGATGGAGCTGGAGGTCATTATCCTTAGCAAACTAACATGGGAACAGAAAACCAAATGCCACATAGTCTTACTTACAAGTGGGAGCTAAATGATGAGAACGCATGGACACATGGAGGGGAACAACACACACTGGGGCCTATTGAGGGTGAAGGGTGTGAGGAGGGAGAGGATCAGAAAAAAATAACCAGTGGATACTAGGCTTAATACCTGAGTGATGAAATAATCTGTACAACAAGCCCCCATGACACACATTTACCTATATAACCTGCACATGTACTCCTGAACTGTAAAAGTCGAATTAAAAAATCCTTGCTACTTTAAGTCTTAAGACATCAGAAATAAAGCTCCATTAATGTTGATGTTTATATACTTATATATTAAGTACATTTATACTTAAAGCTCCATTAATGTCAAGGTTTATATACCTTGACATTATATACCAAAAGTAGAATATAATCCTTTTAAAATGATTGCATTTTTTTGTAAGAAAGAAAACATTCTTCCCTGTGCATGGTAATTTTAGGTGGGAAAGTAGAACTCTTAAATGAGAAAACTGTAGGAAGATGTTTCTGCTGAAAGAGGACATATGTGTTAATCACTGCCCCCATGCTGCAGCACACTGAACCCACAGTGTTTTCTCTGCTTTGTTACTTAAAAAATGCAAGATGGTTGGGCTTTTCTTTTGAATGTTATAAAATATTAAAATGTTTTTTAACATAACAGCACATTAATTTTATTATTCTGCAACCCAAAAGAGTGGATTCTGTAATGTTCCTTCCTCTAGGTCCTACAATTCTGTTTTCTCTTCATGTCATTATCAACGTTTAAAAAGTCTTCTTTTTCTGGGTTTAGGAAAGTTACTAAAGCCTTTATCAAGACATGCATGCGAAGTTTTGACAGGTTATCCATAATGTAGAAATCTAAATATATTTATAAAACTGAAAATTGCTGCGCTGTTTTGAAGCACTGTATAACAAAGAGATAAGTTAATTTGCACAAAAGAATAACAACAACCTTACCCAGCAACTCTATGTCCCTTATTTAATGTAATTTTAAACATAGATTGTATGTATAATTTAGAGAACTTTGCAAGTTGAAACCATTTAGATGCCTGCTTTTAGACTTAAGATGGATGACATTTCTGCAACTAATGACATACCTCCAAAGATTTTCACCCAAGAACTATGTTTACATTTAATGTGAGTTTTTCTTTTATGTAAAGATCAATGAGGGTATGACTCAGGATTTAAGACATATAGTAGGCTCAATTTTTAAAAAGAAAGTTGAGAAAACTTTAGCTCTTCAGGGGGCTGAGTCTAACCTTCAGAATACTGGCTTATCCCAAAATGAAATCTTTTTACCAATATACCCCAAACCCTGGCATGCATGTTCAAACTTTTCAGTCTTGTCAAAATGAATTGTTCTTGTATCATCTAGAAATTTAGTTAGAGATCCATTTGCCTTTTTTATAAACAAGCATTTTTAGTTAGTAAGGTTCCGGCCTAATTTGGTATTCTGGATTTCTTATTTATCTTAATATTAAAAATAAAGGACAAAAGCTAAATTCACATTAAAAATGACTAAATTTTGAAATTTTTTTTCAACAGGTTATATCAATCAGTGAAAATTCTGTATTCCTTTGGCATTTTTGTGACATATTCAATTCAGTTCTATGTTCCAGCAGAGATCATTATCCCTGGGATCACATCCAAATTTCATACTAAATGGAAGCAAATCTGTGAATTTGGGATAAGATCCTTCTTGGTTAGTATTACTTGTAAGTATCATTATATATTTATATCATAATAATTTTTTATTGTTGAATTTCTTAAAATGAAAGCTACGTAAGATGTAATTTCTTAAAATGAAAGCTACATAAGATGTATTTTTCAATATTTTTAAAACAATTTTATTCACCCAGCTGGGTTACTTTTCAGGTTAAAATTCTATTTTTCTACTACTACATAAGAAAAACACAAACCAGATCCCATCACACTTAAAATAACTAATGAAGTTATTTTGAAAATTACATTACTGGTGATTAAAATAACGTGTACATGGGACCCCTTCCATTTTTGATACACATTTTGGTTTTAGTTTTTCTCAGGTTTTTTATTCCTGTTTTTGTATATTTTAACAGTTTACTTCTCCGTAACTACCTACAGGAAAGTGTTTAATTTTACTTGTATTGGTCTTTCATAATTTTAGTGGCTTATTTTCTTATTATTTGAAGAAGTGTATATAATCTCTTATTAAGACTCTTCATCATAAAATGCCTTCTCAAGGTAGCATTCATAATAGAGACTCATGGAAAGGGAGCTTGAGTTCGGTATAGTGGAAAGAATGTAAGTGTTGGAGTCAGACGGATCTGGGGATTCAAAGTCAAGCCTATCACTTACTCGCTGGTGTCTTTAGGCAAGTTACATGCCATTGTTGAGCCCCTCTTTCCTCAACTATGAAATGAAGATAAAACTTCCTTATGGCATTTCGGTGGGGTTAGAAATAATATTAACAAAGTATTAATAGCTGGAAGTTATTATGATCATTATTGTAAACATTACTGTAACTACAAATACACAGATGATTACATCACCAAACTAAACTGGGATTGCCTAAAATGATACCAGGGACCAGATTACTAGTGTTCTGGGGAACAAGCAGCTTTGGAAATTCTTTGTGTAAGATATTAATAAACATCTTGCACTATTTAGAATGATAGAGCTAGAAATTAGGAGCAACTCACTAAATTGATTTGAGCAGCCTGCCGTGGAGCTCATGCCTAGATTTAAAGAATTGAGTGTATTACATTTTGTTTGAAAAGGGAAATGCAAAGCTGAAAAAGTAGATAAAATGTATTTTTCCAAGTAAGTACTTAAATGAATTACATCACTAATAAGAGAAATCATATTAACGAATGAAGTCAATAAGCCCATACTCTGATGACTAACGAAAAAACATTCAGTAGGAAAAAGATATTTTAAGACATTTTGAAATATTTTTATACATTTCTTTTATTGACATTTTGGTAATGACTAAATAAAAGGACTAATTTCAGTAAAAGTATTTTTATCAATAGATGGAAGACAATTCTATTTTGAAAGTATATTGTCTTTTAAAGTTGGTAATGGAAATTCAGGTAAAGGAGTTTGAGGGCAATGGGAAAAGGGGTCTAGGTTTTTTTTATAACCTCACCCATTTCTGCACATTGGCTGTCATTGTTGTATTGAAGTTATGAATCTGCTGAGGCACAGACCACACCACATCTGCTTCCATGAATTTGTTTCCAGAAATCAGTGGCTTAGTTCATAGCACAGAGAACTGTAGCCTTTTCTTGGCTGCTGCTTTCTTTTAGCTAAAAGTCATTAAAGCTTCTCATCCATATAAGGGATATGCCTTGGAGAAAGAGAACAAAAACTGTGTAATATTTCCTTCTGCTATATCGGGACACATCACTGGACACTGAGCTTCATTTGTATCTTTGGCACATATCCTTCCAAATTAAAGTAAAAGCCAACTGATATTCATGGCAAAACTGCTTTTTATTCTGTTTTCCAAAGCACTAGAAAAGATTTGGGGGCATGCCCTTTACTGATAAATGTGTGTAGACAGTCGATGGGACCTTGTCATGTTCGTAGAGTAGGCTGTGCAGCAGCACTAGCAATGAGAGTGGAGGCTCAGCCTGATTTGCATTGAAAATTGAATGTCTTTCAATGTTCCATAATCCTTTCCAAATACTGAATCCATGTTTGTTGTATTAGTCTTTAAAGAAGTGGACTTATCAGCTTGGATTATGTTGGTTGTGTCCAAGTATCCATTTAGCATTTGAATCTCGATCTCAAAATACCTTCTTAGTGAAATTCAAAAACTTTAGAAATGATTCAAACTCCTCCTGCGTGTTCCATTTAGGTGGTTACCTGGTATATAGGCACCTCACAAGTGAGGGAGGAGGGGCGGTAGTAACCAGCCAAAGGTCACCATGGACATAAATACCTTTTAAGAGTAAACCTATACTATGAGGTTTTAAATGTATTATAATAAACACTGAAACCAGTGTTTCAATTCTGTGTATGAATTGAATCAACAAAATATACTAAGTACTATTTACTTCTGTTATTCTCTAATTTGTTGATCCTTCTACTGTTTGTAATTTTTAAAAAGTCCTTGTTTTTATAATCTATAGTAGACTGTGACTATATAAGTATCAAAACCTATAAATCTTTAGTAGTTTGCAGAGAAAACCCACTAAAATCCTTCATTTAAGTTAGTTGCCTCTGCAGATTAGAAAAGTACCATTCTGTTTCCTGATATCCTGTCTTAGAGTCAGTAGGTATGTGGAGAGCACCATTAACTATTTGTATAATTAAAATTAATGTGCTAAGTTATTTTCCACATTTTTGTTTTTGGTGCCGTAATATCAAGTGCTTTGTTTTGTGCTCTGATGTATCTGCGTTTACCCTTCAGATGCAAATAATGGACTTAAATAGGCTTTTATTTTAATATCAGAGGGAACTCTATGCTCTAAGAATACATTCTTTTTCTTGCTATATATAGTTTTGGTAAATACTGAATAAGTCTGATTAGTACTTAATAGATCTATTCATAATAGCTGTCTGTAAATGACATAGTATTTGTAATGAATAAAACTATCCTTATTTTAAACTCTGCTTTGAGTTTTTATTAATCTATGTTGGATTTGGCTAAAAGTATATATACTTGTCTTCTTTGTCTACTAATAACATTACCAATAGCATATTTCAAGCCATTTTTACAAGCAAATATCTTTTGGTAATGTAATGTTTAAAATCTGACTTTAAACAGATTTTAGATGAGAATTATACTTCATGATTTAAAAGTGTTTGCTAGATGGAAATTTTGTCTATAAATTCTAAAATGCTATAGTACTCCCCCACATAGTTTTCCAACAATATTTCACTTGATTTACCAGTGACAGCTTGGATTATAGATAAACAAAGAAAAATGGATTCCAACTTGAAAGCCTCTTCAGGTGGCAAGATTCTGGTCATATTTGTCTGGCCTCACTTTTATACTACTACTTACTATAAGTAGGTGAAACAAACATGTCTCCACGAATGATTATGTTCAATGAATTTTGAGAGGTCCTAACTATGTTTGAGAGTTATGCTCTATAGCTCCCTAGAGACCAAAGTTAAAAGGCTATGTATAACAAGCATCTATTAGATGAAGAATCTACTTTATAAAGTGTTTCTACTTTCGAGGTCTTTAGAGCTAGTTATTTCTACCTCTTTAGTCAATTATTTCATTTATAAAGGGTTATGCCACTTCAGCCCTATAGATGTAAAGCTACGTTTATAATTTCAAAACAGTTTTTAGGGCTTTAGCTTTCATAATAATTTGAATACAGAATGATAAATAATAACTTCTGGTTATATGAGGAACATGGTGGGAACTTAGTTCCAAATTGATCCCACAACCTCCTGGAAAATATTGAGAGCCACAGAAAGAATAGAAAAAGGAAAAATAAAACATCATAAGTTAAAAACTAAGAAGTAGAGAAACCAGTGTACTGCAAACTGAAAACTAAATTACTAACAGGAATATATATATATATATATCTCCAACACATGCCATAATTGGAGTCCCCAAAGAGGAAATGTGGTGATATAATCATCATTGATGGCAGTGGTGATGTAGTTTTCACAGCCTGTATATGAGCAAACACAGCTGTTATTTCTGGTGGCAACTCCAAACCCTCAACAAATCATTTAACAAAACATTTAAGGACAAATAAAGAAGGAATATGAGTCTTGGTTTTTGCAAATCTTCTGTTGATGCATTTTGATAAGATCATGAAAGCGCCAGACCAGAATTTGCAGGAAACTTGTCAACAGTTTGGAAATCTGCTGACAATAGTGGAGTACTATTTTTTTTTTAAACTTTTCATTTTGAAGTAATTTAGACAGAAAGGGAGTAAAAGAAAGTAAAAAAAAACCTCTACTCAGCTTCCTCTGATGTTCACAGCTTCCATAATCACAGTACAGTTATTAAAACCAAGAAATTAGCATGGATACAATGCTATTAACTACTTTATAGACCTTATTATAATCTTGCCAGTTTTCCCACTAAGATCCTTTTCTGGTCCAGGTCATAAGCCATGGTCCCACTTGAATTTAGCTGTCATACTCATTTGTGTCTTCCAATCTTGACTGTCCTTGACTTAGTCTTTCTTGACCTTGACACTTTCGAAATGTCAGTAATTTTATAGAATTTCTTCCAATTTGAATTTTTCTGATGCTTTCTCATGATTAGGTTGAAGTTCAGCATTTTTAACAAGAATCCCACAGAAGTGATGCTGTGCACTTCTCAGTGTATTACATCGTAGTATCAGTGTCTTATTGGTGATGTTAATTTTGTTTACGTGGTTAAGGTGGTCTGTTGACATATTTCTCCACTGTAAAGGTACAGTTTTCCTTTTATAATTAATAAGTATCTTGAAGGAAGATATTTTGAAACTCTGTAACTATCCAGATCTCATCCAGTTTTTGCCCACTAATTTCAGCATTCATCAGTGACTCTTCCTATCCAGTGATTATTGTGGTATTTGCTTAATGCTTTTCTGTTTCCATTGTTCCTTCTATTTTGATTAATTGGAATTCTACTTTAAGGAATAGCTATCTCTTCTCTCTCATTTATGTCCCACCACTCTATGTCTTGTGCATTATTGAGCTGTATGGGCAGACAAAGTAATGCAAATGCTCTGGAAATAAACTATCAAAACTTCTTTGCCCAGAATTTTAAAGCAAAAAAATTAAAAGTTGTTTACATAAGAAACTGTTGACAAGTGAAAGTCTAGGAAATGTCACTCACTATTTTGGTCTTTCTGGCTCTCTCTAGCTTAGAGCAAAATATGGCAGATTTTTTTCACAAGCAATAGTTTAGTAGTTCTACTTTCATTAATTATTTTTAGTAATTTCAGTATTGAAAATACCTACTTTTAATATTCATGTAAGTAACAAACATTTAAATAAGAAAAATAAATGTATTTTCATTTTCTAGGTGCCGGAGCAATTCTTATTCCTCGTTTAGACATTGTGATTTCCTTCGTTGGAGCTGTGAGCAGCAGCACATTGGCCCTAATCCTGCCACCTTTGGTTGAAATTCTTACATTTTCTAAAGAACATTATAATATATGGATGGTCCTGAAAAATATTTCCATAGCATTCACTGGAGTTGTTGGCTTCTTATTAGGTACATATATAACTGTTGAAGAAATTATTTATCCTACTCCCAAAGTTGTAGCTGGCACTCCACAGAGTCCGTTTCTACATTTGAATTCAACATGCTTAACATCTGGTTTGAAATAGTAAAAGCAGAATCATGAGTCTTCTATTTTTGTCTCATTTCTGAAAATTATCAAGATAACTAGTAAAATACATTGCTATATACATAAAAATGGTAACAAACTCTGTTTTCTTTGGCACAATATTAATATTTTGGAAGTAATCGTAACTCTTTACCAGTAGTGGTAAACCTATGACAAATCCTTGCTTTTAAGTGTTAGCAATAGTTTCAAAAAATTAAGTTCTGAAAATTGAAAAAATTAAAATATAAAAAAATTAAAGAATAAAAATACTTCTATTATTCTTTTATCTCAGTAAGAAATACCTTAACCAAGATATCTCTCTTTTATGCTACTCTTTTGCCACTCACTTGAGAAGGGAATAGGATTTCAACAATAAGAGAATAAAATAAGAACATGTATAACAAAAAGCTCTCTCCAGATCATCCCTGTGAATGCCAAAGTAAACTTTATGTATAATGTAAAAAAAAAAAATCTCTATTATGTTTTTATTAGTGAGCCAAATACTAATGATTAGCTCCTGGAAGTATAGAAAACTGCCATTAACATAATATAAGCATCAGAAAATTGCAAACATTAGAATTAATTTCACACTCTAATGGTAGCTGATCTTCATAATCAAGAGGCACTGTTCAAGATCATGACTTAGTGTTTCAATGAAATTTGAAAAGGGACTTTAAAAGTTATCCAGTGCAACTCCCTTGTTTTTCGTCAGAGGAAAAGGAGGCCTAGAAAGGTGAAGTAACTTGGTCAAGACCATTCAGCCTTGAGATCAAGAAAACCTATCTTCTGACTCCCAGGCCAGGATGTTTTATTTCTCACATTGTGTCCAAGAAAAAGAATATGTTCAGCTTAATTTTAGTGTTGAATCTATTTGATTATATTTTAATACTTTGAAAATGAATGTGTGATTTTTAATAGTATATGTGACCTGAGCAGAAAATCAGGGAACTCCAAGAAGCCTACACTGTGGCCATATAAACCTCAGCAAGAGAAAGAAGCTATGTTCTTTTAAAACAGAATAGAGACCGCTTGCTGGTGAAACTCCTGGCTAGTAAGATGTGTGTCCAGCTATACTATTTGTGGCTTGAGCTTTTTTTATTATTACCTTCCTTTCCTGAGTTTTGTAGGCACCATTTTCCTGAATGGCAGAAAATAGACACCTCAGAAAACAGAGGATTTGTGGACTCTTTCCAGCCCTGTGGCTTTTCTTATCACAGCCTTTTATTTATTATGAGCAGAATAAAAGAATCGGCTAGGTGTGGTGGTCTGTGCTTATAATCCCAGCTACTCTGGAGGATAAGTTGGGAAGATCACTTAAGAGGCCAGGAGCTTGAGACCAGCCTGGGCAGCATAGTGAGACCTCGACTCTATAAAACATAAAAATTTAAAAAAATTAGCCTGATGTGACGTGTACCTGTAGTCCCAGCTACTCAGGAGGCTGAAGCAGGAGGATCCCTTGAGCACAGAAGTTTGAGGCTGTGGTAAGCTATGACTGTGCCACTGCACTCCAGCCTGATTAACAGGGAGATCCCAACTCTTAAAAACTAAACAAAAAATATATACAAGAATCATAAACCATAAAGGGATTCATGCTTAGAAAAAATCAATAAACTCCCTTTAAATATTGAGACATTCCAGGCTTCTTTCAGACAAATAACTTCTAATTATTCCATATTTTTCAAGTTATTAACCAAGATAAAGAATCTCTCAGTTGGTGGGGAAAATGAAAATTATTAAGAATAGAATTGTCTTCTGACTTTAAAAAAAATTCATACTTTAAAACGTGAACTGTTTACCCAGGCTGGTGATACTCTAGTTTGTTAGTATACTATACTTGAAGATATCATCAAGATCACTATAGTTGTATATATTCTCTATTTTTATATGTAAATGTTAACTTAGTTCAAGTATTTTTTGCTTATATCGTTAACTGATCATCAAATACAATCCTAAAGATATATCAGAAGCTTTATTTTGGTACAAAGTCATAAGAATCAAAACTTTTTTAACCATTCACATTAGGTATCAACAGTAATTGTTTGAGATACTTTTATATCAATTCTGTTACACTGAGCCTTTAGTCATACTAAGAGAATGCAGAAGAAGTTATAGAAAAACGAATCTTCACTGAAACTAGTATTATATAGACTTGAATTAGATGTTTAAAAAACTTTATAGCTTCATATAAAATGAGTTGAAAATTATTTAATAGGAAGCAGCATTAGGTTTTTGTCACCTGTTTTCAGATAATATTTCTAGTCTATGTATGTTATTTAATTTTTACACTTTGGTCCATTGTTTATTTTCCTTATGGAATTCATCAAATGCAATGAAATTTGAATAAAATTGATCATAGCAATAAATAATTTTTAAATTCAGCACAAACTCATCTTGAGCATATTATCAACCAGGCTTCCTTTAGCAATAAGAATGGTGAATCAACATCCAGTACTAAATTCAATAAATGATGAATACTTTAAATACAAGAAAAAGTTGAATTGCAGAAAAGAGGGGCTAAAAAGGAAGAAAGTTTTAATTCTCAACAAGAAACACTATTTAGATGGAAAGCTTAAATGTATTCTTATTAAGGGTATTTGATGATGCATTTTATTTGCAAAAATAACCAGTGGGTAATGTTTTCTCTGAAAATTTAGCTTTAATGAGTCATAACATTTCCTAAAGATTTTGGAGATGATATTTCAATTATACCAGCTCTTACTTTTATTTTGGGAGCCTGGAGAAATGAGAGTGATTGCACCTGTCAAATTTTGTATCTCATCGCTTTTGGATCATCACACTGTGACTAAAATGACTTCAGCATTTTGTTGGCCACCACAGTGAAGAACTATTTCCTGAAAGTTAATCAGTTGCCTGAGAGCCTTTTCTGCTACTGAGGGGGAAGAAAGGAAAGCTTTATTTACCTCTAATGAGCACCATTCTAAGTCAGTTAATCACTGTTCCCTTACACCCAAGAGTTTCATCAGTATCGGAGTCAACTTGTCAAAACACTGGTTCTCAGACGTTTTTTTCAGAGGGACTTCTTTTCCCCACATGGCCAGATTTCTTTTCTTTTTTTTTTTTCAAGCCACACAGGCATACACAAATTTATTTCTGAGTTGTAAAGCTACAGCGCATTCTTGGTTAAAAACCAGTTTAGATGATGTTACCAAATGAAAACAAGTCTGTATTAGCAAATGCCACATTATATTTAGTCGTATTCTCACTAAATTCTCCTTTATTAAAATGATTTCTATGTCTTGCCTAGACAATGCACTTACATATTTACAAGCATTGTATGTCAGTGTGCATGTTTTGAATTTCCTAACTGTCTAATCTTAGTAGTTTCATAGTAGTTATGTAAAATCTCTTTAACTGCAAAATACTATAAAATATTACTTGAAATATTAAAGTATTAGTGCCATTTCTAGCTGTGGCAGGGCACAAGTCTTACTATAGCTTACTTATGTCTTCTCATAGATTTCAGTATAGCATCTGAGTAGTGGATCTATTTACTGACAGTATACACAAATTAGGTCTTGACCTCACTTCTTTCTTCATTTAAAAGGGAGAAGATTTGAAATAGAGCTAGTGTAAATAATAAATAAAATTATTTAAATAACATCAGTGGCTTAATACCATCTGTAGAGGAATAAAATAATTTGGTTAACATATAGAACATCGATAATATACAATAATGACTTTTTAAAAAATGAGTCATCTTTTTGGCTCACCTAGCTTCCCTTAATAAGAAAATTTGAGAAACTTGGATCTGAAAAGTGTAGTAATATACTTCCTAACATTAAATTCCTGGCTGTAGTAATTAATACTTTGGCAGCATTATGGTTAGTTTTGTTTATGCCCTTGGCACTTACTAGGCTAAACTTTCTGAAACTGATCGGTTTTGACCTATGAGATAAGGAAACATGCTTAAGAAATGGCTAGAAATGCTATTTATTGCTCTATGATAAGTGAAATAGCAAATCACTCTGATTCTTAAAATTTCATATTAAAATTAGTTCCTACATGCATGCATGCACAAGTATATGCAGACACACAAATCAGTAATCTATGTGAACTAGATACTAATACTAAATTACTATTTAAATTGGGTCCAGAAAGATGCTGTTGAAAACAACACTCTAAAAATATTTCATTAGAGTTTTCTTGATAACAAATAGGAAAATATACGTTTACACCCTGAATAAATTCAGCTGTGGGTGGATTTTTGTTTTTCAAAATGATTTTGTTAGTTTGAATGAAACCTAAATATCATTGCACGCAAGTCAATTCTTTTAACATTTTTCTTTATAACAGAATATGAAAAATGCTGTCTTAAAGTATTGTAACTTTTCTGAATTTTCAATGAAATATTTGCTTGCCTTTTAGATACATTTTTCTAAGGTTAAATGACATTGATAAGTGTCATAAGCTAAAAATGGCACTAGTATTCTCATAATAACATTTTAAGCAGTCTTTATGGTTAATTCTCTGTTATGTTGGAAGCTGATAATGTGTACTTCTAAGTTTTAAAAGCAGAAGTTGATTAAAAATGAAAGGACACACTCAAAACTGTGACCTGAACTTCCTGCAGCATGAATGCAGGATGAGCCGTCTGCAGATGCTGCATTCATGATTTACTGCTTTTGTAAGGTCAAGAATATGTATCAATCATTTTGTTTGCATTACAAAATTAATGCTTTGGGAAAGCATTATGCCAATCCTGTAATAAAAGATCATAAAGATATTTATACCTTCACATCAGTAATCCTGCTCTTATGAACTTAGCATAAAGACATATCATAGTTCACAGAAGAGAGATGCTATGCCTAAAGGTGTGTTACAGCATTATGTTTTAATATGAAAAATTGAAAACAACCTACATGTTCAGCAAGAGGGGGATCATAAATTACGATAACCTAGAATACAATGACGATTATATTACAACAAATGTATATTAAGGACTGATAATTTGGGAAGTTAAAAAATACGTAAATTTTAATTGCAGGTCTGCAAAATATGCTTCTGGGCCAAGACAAGGAGATTTGTGGAAAATGGAACCATAGTGTCAGGATAAAGAAATGGGTTTTACTGTTTTTAAATGACTAGTGAAAGGAGGAATGTGAGAGGAATGTGAGAGAAATGGTTTTGGGGACAGGAAGTTTATAAAGCGTTAGTAGTGGTATGTGCTTCTGGCAAGCAACAGAAAGAACACAAAGGCAAAACACACACACACACACACACCCCAAATTAGGGATAGGACTAGGTGCATGTAAATTGTGATGAAAAGCCTGGTGGGGTACTTGATGGAGGAAAAAAAATAAAGATGGTTGGTACTACTTTAATTGATAGAACAAGGTACTACTCTGTTACTTAAATACCAATGCACAACATTTCCCAAAGAAACCTTTCTTTATGAATTCTGGAAGAAAACCTTCTTTGGGAAAGGTTGTGCATTGTTTTATTTTAAGTCCCAGGGTACACGTGCAGGATATGCAGGTTGGTTACATAAGTAAACATGTGCCATGGTGGTTTGCTGCACCTATCAACCCCATCACCTAGGTGTTAAGCCCAGCATGCCATAGCTGTTTTTCCTAATGCTCTCCCTCCTCCCACCCCACCCCCAAACAGGCCCCAGTGTGTGGTGTTCCCCTCCCTGTGTCCATGTGTTCTCATTGTTCAGCTCCCACTTATAAGTGAGAACATGCAGTGTTTGGTTTTGTGTCCCCTTCATTAGTTTGCTGAGGATAATGGCTTCCAGTTCCATCCATGTCCCTACAAAGGACATGATCTTGTTCCTTTTTGTGGCTGCATAGTATTCCACGGTGGTATTCCTTTTTATGGCTTCACAGTATTCCGTGGTGTATATGTACCATGTTTTCTTTAGTCTATCATTGACGGACAGTTGTGTTGACTCCATGTCTTTGCTATTGTGAAGTGTGCTGCACTGAACATACTCATGCATGTATCTCTGTAATAGAATGATTTATATTCTTTTGGGTATTTACCTAGTAATGGGATTGCCGGGTCAAATAGTATTTCTGGTTCTAGATCTTTGAGGAATTGCACACTGTCTTCTACAATAGTTGATCTAATTTACATTCCCACCAACAGTGTAAAAGCATTCCTACTTCTCTGCAACCTCACCAGTATCTTTGATTTCTTGACTTTTTAATAATTGCCATTCTGACTGGTATAAGATGATATCTCATTGTGGTTTTGATTTGAGTTTCTCTAATGATCAGTGATGATGAGCTTTTTTCCATGTTTGTTGGCCGCATGAATGTCTTCTTTTGAGAAGTGTCTGTTCATATCCTTTGCCCATTTTTTAATGAGGTTGTCTCTTTCTTGTAAATTTAAGTTCCTTGTAGATTTTGGATATTAGTCCTTTGTCAGATGGATAGATTGCAAAAATTTTCTCCCGCTCTATAGGTTGCCTGTTCACTCTGATGCTAGTTTCTTTTGCTGTGCATAAGCTTTTTAGTTTAATTAGATCCCATTGGTCATTTTTTTGCTTTTGCTGCAATTGCTCTTGGCAATTTCGTCATGAAATCTTTGCCTGTGCCTATGTCCTGACTGGTATTGCCTAGATTTCCTTCTAGGGTTTTTATAGTTTTGGGTGTTAACATTTAAGTCTTTAATCCATCTTGAGTTAATTTTTGTATATGGTGTAAGGAAGGGATTCACTTTCAGTTTTCTGCATATGGCTAGCCAGTTCTTCAAGTACCATTTATGAATAGGGAGTCCTTTCCCCACTGCTTGTTTTTGTCAGGTTTGTCAAAGATCAGATGGTTGTAGATGTGTGGTGTTGTTTTTCAGTGTTCTCTATTCTATTCCATGGTTTATGTGTCTGTTGTGCATTGGTTTTTAAAGAACAGATTTGGTTTCAAGTTTCCCTGTAAAGGTAGATTTGTTTGATGGCTTAAAATGTGAGGGAATTGGGTCTTTTGGTCATCAGTTTTCTGGTGCCATGAATTATGGGACTAGCAGGTATTGATGATAGAAACTAAAGCTAATACGTCAGCCTTGCCGAGGAGTTATGAAATAGTTTTGTTATTCTCCATGCTGGATCTCTGTGCAAAAGGACAGGGACTGGCCACCAAATGCCCAACTTGCACTGAAGGGAGAGGAAGGGTGTGCTGGGTGTGGATCGAAGGAGAGCAGGACTAGAGTCGAATAAGAAAGTAAAGTAGACCAAAAAGAAAAAAAGAGGTGAGTGGGCAGTGCAGAAGTGACACTTCAGATCATGGACCTGTAGTGTCTTCTTATCTTTGTAGTCCCCACACCCAGCAGTACCCCACAAGAGCACAGAATAAGTGCTTGAAAATCTGATCCTGTCACTTTCTTAAATCTATTGTCTTCTCCAGTCCTGGCTGTACAAAGACTGAGCTCTTTAATGTGGTACCATAGCTGGCCTCACTCTGTGTCTCACCCCAAAAGTTACAGCAACACGAAACTGCTGCCAGCACCACAAGCACACTACACACTCTGTTTCATCTGCATGACTCCAGAACCTTCTCATACTAAAATGATTTCCTTCTCCCTCCTCCATTTTTTTCCTGGTCAATTCTTAGTTAAGATTCAGTTTAGGAGGCTCTTCTACTAGGAAGCCTTCACATACAACCTTACCTGTACCTGGAGTGAGTTACGTATTCCTTCATTTTTTTCATTTCTTCTCTGCCCTACCCTAGACACTATGAGCTCTATGAGTAAGGTAGTTTGATCAATTATGTTCAATTCTGAAAATACAGTGCCTAGAAGAATGTCAGGCACATAGCAGACACTAAAAAAATTTTATTGAATGAATGAATGAATTGACAGAAAAGCCCATATTAGAGCTCTGGTACTTAAAATCGTCAAGTGCAGGGGCAAAGCCATGCTTTCTGTGCTGTCTGTCCTCTGCCCTGTGTCTTTTTGTTGAATGAATGTGACCGACCTTTTCCACTTTGTATGCTAGTTCAGCAGGCTACAATACTGTAAAGCAAAGACATCCACATCTCAGTGTCTTACAGAAAATCATATGAATCAGACAGATCTTAAAAACATATTCACAAGTAATGTACGTGAAGTCTGTAAGAAGGAAAAGATTAAAAACCCTCACAGCCCTTTCTGTTTTTATATTTTACATGAGCAGATTAAATTTTGGAAATTAATCAGTTATACTTTCTACTCATTCTTTGTAAAATTAGATGTAACCTGGACTGCAAGTGATCCTTTTCTGTCTTAAGAAGACAAAAGCGTAACACCCAGAGCTATGTTTCTAAACTTTTGATGCCTAAAGGTTCCCTGCTTGTAAAAGAATCATCTATTCAGTAGTTTTTTGTGGATCTTCTCACAAAAGAGGGCGTTCTCTGGCTGTTCTGAGAGCCTACCTATTGTCTTAGTGCATTCTGGTATATGTCATAAACAGAACCCAACTCAATGCAAAGCAAGAATGAGAATCTCTATGTGTTGGGAAATACGGCCTGGCCAAGGTGGCCACTGTATAGAAATAGCTCAAAAAGTAAAAAACAAGAATCACAATATCTGGAAATGGGTATTATGTAACTGAAAATGCATTTGCTCCAGCTCATTGCCTTTCATGAGACATTGCTCAAGTATATTGTTTGCACATACAGCAGAGTGTGCTCTGTGGGGGAAAAAAAAAAAAAAAAATACCTCAACCGGTATTAGTACTTTTCAGTATAAAACAGATAAATGTTGCCACTGGAAGAAGATGAGGCATCAATATTACACTTTGCACAGCAAAAACAGATCTGGATCACCCTTTTTGGGATACACTTGGAAAACTAGCCACCCAGTGTTAACGGCTGGTATTATACTGAAACGAACTGCTGGAAATCACACATAATCAATGATGCTCATCAAATGCATACTGGCAGAGATTTCGCTTTTTAGCCACTGTTGTATAGATATAAACTGCTTAATGACTTCTGGTTATTATGATACAGAAAACCCAAACCATAGGAGAAGATATTTTCTAAAATTAAAATTGCTTTGGAGGCACTACATAGATGGGAAAAGATGTGTTCTACTCAATTGTGACAGAGGCCCAGATTATTACAAGGTTAGGAGAGTAGCCCCTAAATGCAAATCCACACACTAATTGGTTTTCAGAGGTTAACTAGCAGTCTACCATAGTACCTCCTGACTGAAATATGATGTTCAAGGAAATAGTGAAAATAATAATTCGGATCATCTTGCAGCTCTTGAGTGTACACCTTTCAACACATTCTGCCAGAAGATGGGCAGTGACTACAGATACATTTTTTCCTCTCTGAAAAAAAATGTTCGTTGCCAGAGGGAAACATCCTAGGATCTGAAAAATCATGGATGGGAAAATTTCTCCATGACACTGATAATGCCAGTAAGGACCGTTTCTATAACTTCAAATGTGGTGTATCTCAGCAATAGCCTTAATTATCTTGACAAGCCAGAACTTAACCACTTCGGGGATAAACTTTTGCCAATTTCCAATGATGAGGATAAAGGGTCAGGGTTAAAACAAAACAAAACAAAACAAGCTGTGGAACAAATGCCTCAGTCATTAGGAATTTGACTTATCCCCAATATTTGATTATTTTCTTTCTCATTAGAGAAAACAAAACAATGAAATCTTGGGGATGCTTAAAAAATACATCAAAATGCCACAATAGAACATAAAGAATTGCTCTACAGCGTGGTCCCCAACCTTTCTGGCACCAGGGACCAGTTTTGTGGAAGACGATTTTTCCACGGATGAGGGTGGGGGGTTGGTTTTGGAGTGAAACTGTTCCACTTCAGATCATCAGGCATTATCAGATTCCAGTAAGAGGCACACAGCCTACATCCCTTGCATGCACAGTTCATGATAGGGTCCCCGCTCCTATGAGAATCTAATGCTGCTGCTGATCTAACATGAGGCGGAGCTCAGGTGGTAATGCTTGCCAGCTGCTCACCTTCTGCTGTGTGGCCTGTTCCTAATGGGCCATGGGACCCATTGCTCTACAGAGTGCAATGTAATGAGAGTAGATTAGGAATTTGTCACTAAGCCCAAGTGAAACCAATCAAACTTCCAGGTTTTGATTCCATTGTGGACTTAGAGTTTTCCAGGTACTACTCACTCATAAATCTCTCCATTCATTCCCTGTCCATGTTTGAGCTGGACTGAGATAACAAGCCCTCAATCACTTGCTGACATTCCTAATGACATCATTGTAATTTTGAATTATTTAACTTAGTAGCAATAAAGAGGCAGGAAAGAAACATACTGCATGTAGAACCTACTGCTTCAATTATTGAGCCAAAAACCTAGTGAAAGGTTAACAGATCAGCCATCTTCCACTGACACGAAACAATTATTCTTACCTTTAATATTACCTTCAGTTTTTATAATTTAAATACATATCATGTCTCTTTCTGTTCACTTAAAATTAATGGTCCAAGAGTCCACTTAACAAGTACTAAGTGGTTTGGGGATAACAAAAATATGAGAGATTGTTGCTGATGAGAGATTGTTGGTGGAATGAATGAGTCTGGGAATTGTCTAGGCTATACACAATGCCTGAATGGGGTGAAAGATCGCCCTCAAATGGTTTTTCCTGGTTGTGTCCAGGGACATTGGAAATGTGTTGAGAACAGATGCATGAGTGGGAGTGTTACATGTCCTAGGATTTGCATTTGGTGAAAACAAATATGAGGAAGATTAATCTTTTGAGACTTAATATGTAAGTAATAGAAATGATTACATTGGTGTTAAATAAATTGCATCATTAGTCATCATGTTTTAATATTGAGACAGAAGGGCAGTGGGTCAGAAACCTTCTAAATCTGCAGAAGGATGCAAATAATTTTTATTTTTGACAAGAAGATTCACTTGCCAAAATTTCAACCCAAACTTAAAATATTGCATTTTCCCCCATGGTATTCTGGGCATATTCTGTCAATGGTTACCCTGATAGAGTTCATTGATATTTGTGAAAAAAGAAAGAAATGGAAAAAAAACCCTATTTTTGGTATCCACGTATTTTTGTAAGTCTGGGGCTGGAAATATTTCAACAGCAAGAAAGAGGAGAGAAGTTTCCTAGACACTAAGTCTGTTCAACATTCTTCAATTCAGCCCCATTTTCAAAATTAATTAATGAAACTGCATCTTTATGAATAAGGCCGATAGGAAAAAAATTGTTCTCATGGTGTATTAATCATGACAATATAGCTGCTGTAACAAACCACCCCTAAAATCCTAGTGGCTTAACATAATAAAAGTTAATTTTCTTTCTTATGTCACAACGTGCTGTATTATCAAGCTCCTTGCCTCCACATACGGATGCAGGATCTTGGCTCTTTACACCTGTGTCACTACCATACTGAATACGTGGCCTCTAGGGTCCCCATAGAAGACGATGAAAAAGCACAGGCAATCATGCATGAGCTCTTATGGCCAGGCCTAGAAGAAGGGTACATCACTTCTACCCACTTCCTGTTACCTAGAACCTAATCACACGGCCCTATGTTATTAATTCCAAGAGAGATTGGGCAATAGAGTCTGTGTGCCCAGAAAGAGGAAATATTATTTTGTATTAAAAATCAATTATGCTATTGCTTAAGATCCAAAAAGCATATGGATTTTAATACTTCAAAGAAACTTTGAGTTTAAGGATTCCAGTTGAAGTTATACTATAGAATCCTGAGAACCCACATTTGCACTCTGCCATCGTAAGAGGCATCTTTGGTGAAGAAGTTTGAGAAGTTAGTAGCGATGGGCTCAGACTGAGCTGTTCACACATTTTTAGTCATCAACATTACAGAGCCAGAATCAGGTACACAATTAACAGACAATGAAATTTCTTCTCACACATTCCCTCCCGTCATTCCCTTAATGAAGAAAATGACTCATGGGAGACTGAAACAGATGAGATGCTGATCTTATTAGCGTTGTGATCCAAACCAAGCAGCCTCAATATGGGAACCTAAAAAGAGACAGTAATTGAGGACTACATTATATTATTCAAAAGATAGAAGGAAATCCTGTCATTTGCGGCAACATGGATGGAACTGAAAGACATTATGTTAAGTGAAATAAGCCAGGAACAGAAAATTAAACACCACATGTTCTCACTCATATGTGGAAGCTAAAAAAGGTGATACCATAGAAGTAAAAAGTAAGGACAGAGGATATTAGAGGCTGGGAATGGTAGGGAGAAGGGAGGGATAGGGAGATATTTGTTAAAGGATACAAAGTTACAGATAAGAGAAATAAGTTCTAGGGCTATATACCACTGTAGGATGATTATAGTTAACAACAACATATTATGTATTTTCAAATAACTAGAAGGGTATTGAGCATTCCCAACACAAAGAACCAGTGTTTGAGATGATGGATATGCTAATCTACCTAATCTGATCACTAGAGAGAATATATATCATAATCTCTATGTACCCCATAAGTATGTAAAATTATTATTTGTCAATTGAAAAAATTCTTTGAAGGTGGAAGGAATTCAGTCCATTCAGCTTTTAACATTTGAAAAAAGAAAGGGGAAACTTTGGCAATGGAGAGGAATATGAAATGATGTCTCACATGTATTTTGATACCGAAATTTGCATGCACTTTTTCTCTTCAAACTTTAATTGACAAAATGAAGCAAGCATCATACAGGAAATGCAGCCATGGAAATAAATTTAAAAAGTCCTTCAAAGCACAGCAAGGTGCCAATAAACATTTGATGAATTGAAGAACAGATGCAAAGAATAATAGTGCAGTACTGACAGCTTCTGAATACAGCACTTTATCATTTTTCATTAAAAGGATGAAGTCAGACTGGGCGCAGTGGCTCATGCCAGTAATCTCAGCACTTTGGGAGGCCAAGGTGGGTGGATCACCAAAGGTCAAGAGACCAGCCTGGCCAACATAGTGAAACCCCATCTCTACTAAAAATACAAAAATTAGCCAGGCATGGTGGCAGGTGCCTGTAATCCCAGTACTCTGGAGGCTGAGGCAGAAGAATTGCTTGATCCTGGGAGGTGGAGGTTGCAGTGAGCTGCGATTGTGCCACTATACTCCAGCCTGGGCAACAGAGTGAGACTCTGTCTAAAAAAAAAAAAAAAAAAAAAAAAAAAAGGATTAAGTCAGTCATTAAACTTGCTGTCTTGAGTTTCCATACTCAAAGAGACTTAATTTCTGGATGTTGAAATACCATTATTTAATTATGGGCAGGCACAGTGCCTCATGTCTTTTATCCCAGCAATTTATGAAGCTGAGGCAGGAGGATCTCTTGAGGCCAGAAGCTCAAGACCAGCCTGGGCAACATAGACCTCATCTCTACAGAAAAAAAAAAAAAATTAATTATGATATGGCTGTAAGTAAACAGCTATTGTAAGTTTCATATTTTTAAGTAAAACCCATAGTCTAATACAACATTAGAATAAATATCTCTGGACATAATGGGTAAAAATGAAAGCAATGAAACCTTTAGAATAGTGTGCAGACCCTCCAAATCACAGATGAAGCCCTATTCCTTTGTGCTCAATTTCAACATCAATTGCTGCTTTAGCTTAGTTATCTGCTCACACTTAAAAAACATCAAACTTAGGAGGTGATTCCATGATCATTTTAGTTCCCATCAATTATGCTCCATTATTTCTGGGGGGGTTCCAGTTTCAGCCTATGGTTTCCAAGCTGGGTAGTTGTCATTGTCTTAAATTAACGACCCTTCTCTGTGGGAGCACAGGGTGGCACTAGCAGAATGAAATGGTGGTCCTCATGCTCGCTTCCATTAGCTTCTCCCAGCGGAGAATTTGCCTCCTTTGGCAGCCTAAGTTTTAAAATGCTGTCTCATCCTTCTCTTCTGTATCTTTCTTGTTAATTTCATCCTGTTCCCTTTCCTCTCTATTAGTCTCCATTAATGGAGGTCCAACGCACAGAATAAAATAATCTAAGAATTATTCCAAATACGTCCAACAGCTACTCCGCCAATAGTTGCTGAGAGTTGCCACCCAACTATCATTATCTATAGGCCTCTGAGAAGCTCAGCAAGACTTAAGGACACTTGACTTCTGTGAAAATGAGCAAAACCAAAAGTAATTAAGAATAAAATTTCTTTAAAGTTTATAAAGTGTTTCAGTGTCTTCCCTCTTCTCTTGGACTTAAGGAAACATTTTTAAAAACAAATAAAACTCCCATTATTACCTCAAATTTGGCTTCATAGAGCAATAAGAATGGCAGATTATCTCCTAGGTAATTCATAAGGACAGTTATCTATTACATGGTATCTCATTGCTCTCTTTTAATAGAGTGGATCTGCTATAGATAATAAACAATAAAAACAAATAGTTATAAGGCTCTATGGGTGCCCTTTAGATGGGTGGGGCCCTTTATACATAATATCTTGTTGAAGTCTTACTTACTATATGACGGAAGCAGCATTATGATCCCAATTTACAGAAGAGGAAACTGAGACTGAAGAGTATGGAGATATGCTGGTAAGTGGAGAAGCCAGGACAGAAATCAAAGTATGACCAACACTAAACCCCATGCCCTTAACCAATATATTACTTATTATATTTCACTGCTTCTCTGTGCAGGGAGATGACACTGAACAGTTAAGGATCAAATTAATTATCATCCTATGGCATTATTTAACTTTAACGATAATAGCTCTTGGCATTTTTCAAAAGTCAGATGATGAAGCAGTAAATTCTTTGGGTGCTTATGTGAATGCTTCCAGGATGTTCTAGTCACCTTAAAAATGTCAGGGGGTAAAAGAAAGGAGACAAGCTCAAATTGGAACAGGTCAGATGTAAAAAAGAATTTCTCAAGAGTACAGTAAGTATGGAAATGTTTTACTGAGGGATGGAGTATGTTATCTTGAGATGGCTGCAAGAGATTTAAAAATTTCAGCTCAGGGCAAGAGGAATTGGCTAAATTACTTCTGAAAGTCTTTAAGGGTTTTCATTATTAAGAAAAATTCTGAAACAAAATCCAGATGTCTAAAATGTCTGCAGTTATAATAAGGAAAACCAAACAATCCCAAATCTCCCTGAATGTAAGAATTATTTAGACAATTTAGATTTTGATAACATTCTATTGCAATTAAGACCCCCAAATAAGAATAAAAAATCACTGTACAATGAGAATTTCAATGTTAATTCAATATGGCTACAATATTTTGGATATATATGTGTGTGTGTATATATGTATATGCATACACACATGTATGCATGTGTGTACACATATATCATTAAAATTAAAATCCTTCTATAGAATATATATATATCATTTAAATGAAAACTTCTAAAAATGTAATGATTATTTGAGTTGCATGTTCAGAGATATAAAAGCAAATCAAATGACATTTCAGTTTTGTAAGTATGAAAAAAAGCAGTACTACAAATAACATAATATAGTTTCTGAAGTCCAAATACAATGGATTTAATTAATTTCAACCTCACAAACATTGAGGGAGCTGCTACAAAGTGTTAATCTCTACGTTAAGTGCTGAGCTTTCATCTCATGATAAATGGTGGGTTCAGCACACATTTGCCTCTTCTCTTTCCTGAGTCCCCTTTGAAATAGCAGTAGAGATATCAAAGGGAATAAATGCATTATAGCAAAGAGAATTGCAGGAGAGTCATCAGCAAATAAAAGATTCCTGAAATACTATAAACCGTTGAAAGTATGCAAATAAACAGAGTGAGCATGAAGGGGCTACTGTGGGAATGGGAGCCAATCCTCTCAGCTGAACTCTGGGGAGCACTGAGCCCCAGACCTACAAGTATGGAAACTAGAAGTGAGATACAGGGAAATTAATCATAGGTCTATCCATGGAAAAACTATGCCCATTCACCCCACTCCCCAATTCTAAGAGCTGAGCTAGTTTTAAAGAACACAAAATCCTTTACAAATTATTTCAAAGAAATAGAAGAGCAGATCATATGTCAAACTGATGCAATGATGCCAGACACCAAATACCTTATACTAAAACCAAATAAAGACATCACAAAAAGAAGGAAACTACAAACCAATATCCCTTACGGATATAGACACAAAATATTCAACAAAATGCTGGAAAACTCAATCCCACAACATATAAAAAAGTTATATGCCATAACCAAGTGAGATTTATCTCAGGAAGTCAAGGTTGTTTTAATATCCAAAAATCAATTAACATGATACACCATATCGATAGACAAAAAAATGAAAATCATAGTTATCTCAACAGATTCAGAAAAAGCACTCGACAAAATTATATATCCTTTTATGATAAAAATTCTCAACATATCAGAAATGTGATAAAGTACACCTGCAAAAAAATATCTATAACTGACATCATGCTTAATGGCCAAAAAATGAATGCTTTCCCCTTAAGATCAGGAAGAAGATAAAGTTGCTCATTCTCACCACGTCTATTTAGCATTGTGCTGGAAGTTCCAGCCAGGACAATTGGACAAGTGCTGTAGACAGAATGTCTGCTTGTATCCCCTCACCTCCCAAATTCATATGTGGAAGCCTAAATTCCCAGTGTGATGGTATTTGGAGTTGGGGCTTTTGAGAGGTAATTAGGTCACAAAGGATTAGTGCCCTTACAGGAGACAAAGAGACCAAAGCTCTCTCTCTCTTGTCACCATACAACAGAAGACAGCTATCTGTGAACCAGAAAAATGACATTCACCAAGAACCTGACCATACTGGTGCCTTGATATTGGACTTCCAATCCTCCAAAACTGTGAGAAATAAAAGTCTGTTATTTAAGCTACCCACTCTACAGTGTTCTGTTACAGTAGCGCTGACTGAGATAGAAGTAAAATGAAATAAAAGACATTCAGATTGAAGTGAAAGAAGTAAAAGGATCTTCATTTGCAGATAACATGACCTAGAATGTAGAAAATCCTACGGAATCTAACAAATTACTATTGGAACCAATAAATGAACTGCAGGATACAATATCAATATTCAAAAATCAATTATATTTCAATAGAATTGCAATGAACAATCCAAAATGAAAATTACAGCATTATTCACAATAACCAAAATATGGAAACAACCCCAATGTCCATTGACAGATGAATAAACAAAATGTGGTATATACATATAATGGAATATTATTCAGTCTTAAAAAGAAAGAAATTTGGCACATGCTACAACATGGGTGAACCTTGAAGACCTTATGCTAAATGAAATAATTCAGACAAATACTGTATGATTCCACTTATATGAGGAATCTAGAGTAGTCAAATTCATAGAAACAGAAGGCAGAATAGTGGTTTCCAGGGCCTGGGGAGAGGGAGAAATGAAGAGTTATTGTTTAATGGGTACAGACTTTCAGTTTGGGGTGGTGAAAAGTTCTGGAGATGGATCATGGTGATGGTTGCACAGCAATCTGAATGTATTTAATACGACTGAACTGCACACTTAAAAATGATTAAAATGATACTTTTATGTTATATATGTATTTTTACCATAAAAAATTTGAAATTAAGAAAACAATTCCATTTATAATCACATCAAACATAATAAAATACTTAAGAGTAAATTTAACAAAAGAAGTGCAGAGCGTATACTCTGAAAACTGTTAAACATTGTTGAAAGAAATTACATAAGACAAATAAATTAAAAGACATCTCCTGTTCATCGATCAAAAAACTGAATATTGCTGAATGACAGTACTCCACAAATTGATCTACAGAGTCAACATAATTCCTACAAGAATTCCAGCTTCTGCTTTGCAGAAATTGACAAGCTGATCCTAAAATGTATCTGGAAATTCAAGGGATACCAAATAGTGATGTGGTGCTCACTGGCATTCCTGATTCCTCCTCCCTTGTCTCCATCAGGGAAGAGCAGAACTTCCCCTCTCACTCAATGGCAATGAGGCAGCGTAAATGGATGCTCCAGATTCAGCAGGAAGTAGATTCACCAGTGGGGCCAAAATGGAAGCTGAACTTTCATCCACATCTAGACTTGTACACTATACCTAAAAAGGGTGACTGCCTGCAAAAAAGAAGAGCAAATAGGATCCAGGGCCTCACAACATAATATCAAACTATATAGGATACAGTAAAGAAATCACTTGCCATTTCAAGAGCCTCAGGAATCGCAATTTGAATAAGAAATGACAATCAGCAGATGCCAGCACTGTGATGGCGTAGATGTTGGCATTATCTAACAAGGATTTTACCCCAGCCACCACGAAACAAGCAATTATGACCGCATTTCAAACAAGAGGTAAAACAAAATGTCTCAGCAAAGAAATAGAAGATATGAGGAGAATAAAATGAAAATTTTAGAACTGAAAAAATGTAATAACCGATATAAAAGATTCACTGGATGGACTCAATAGAATAATAAATACAACAGAGGAAAGAACCAGTAAACTTGAATGTAGGCCAACAGAAATGACCCAATTTGAAAAACAGGAGAAATTAGGCGAAAAAGAAATGAACCCCAGGGACCTGCAGAACTATCTCAATAGATCTAACACTTGTATAATCAGAGAGCCAGGAGAGGAGAAAAAGAATAGGGCTTGGAGTATTTGAAAAGATAATTCAAACTTTTTTGAGCAAGACATTCCCATTTAAAACATTGAAAAATTTCAGAGACCTTTCCACCATAAATGCCATAATTTTAATTTGCATCCACAGGAAAAAATACAAATAGCAAAAAACTGCAATACATTTAATGGTGCTTTTGATAAATTTGTTTGTGTTGCCACAATTACCTTGGGAAGTGGCAGGCATGAGTAGATATATGGAATATTTTCCTCAGCCTTCCAAGCAGCATTTGTTGCATACCATGGTTTGCTGATTCCATGACATAACTAATTCTCTGACTTCTGAGGATGCTCACTGGTTCATTCATTTGCTCATTCATTCAATAAGTAGTTACTGTTCCGTTATTCTGACCCACATATTGGTAAGTGCTGTTTTACAGAGAGATTTCTGCATTGAAGGCTGTTGTCTGGCAGTCCATTTAGTGTGTTCTACTCTTCTGGGAAGTAGCTCCTCTTGGCACTGGCCCACGTAAGCTTATCATTGTACAGCCTGCTGTAAATCTGGTGAGGTCATAGTTGGCCTTTCTTAGTATTGCTTTTTGAAGTGTGATAAATTTTCTTTATTGTAAAGCAATTTTATTGTAAAGACATGAAATTTTCCATAGCCCAGCTTACTAATGGTTGGTTTTTGTTTTTGTTTTTTTGTTTTTTACAAAGTTTTGTACTTTAACCATTAACCAAAATCCCAGTGTCATTCAGAATGAATCTTTTAAATATGGAAGCCCCTTCCAGCTCCCCATGACAATTGCTGCCTACTTTGGCTATTACCATCTCTGTTGAAATCACTGTCAATAAGCTTAGCCAACATGCATGTGAGTTACTATCAAATGAACTGGAAATTTGGGTAAAAGGAACTGGTTTCTACTTGGATTGGATTTTAGGCCAGGATCTTGTTGTTCTTAAGTTGTAAGTATTTTGTCCCATCTTGCTGTGCTGACCAAAATGGCAGAATGCCACATCATTACTGAAACAACAAGTCAGTACAAGTTACTAATTAACTGAAAATTCGTGACTGAAATTAAATGTGATGTCAAAGAATAATTTTCAAAAAACGATAGAAATTATGACTTTCAGACATAAAATGAACACATGTCAAAGTTTTTAACTCATATGTGTAAATTTTGATGCAATAAAGAAATATTAAAATGAATATGCAAAAAAAAAGTGTCCTATCCATAGAGCAATAGTCAGTTTTATCCCAACTGGACACACCTAATTTACATTCTTACAGACAAGAATTGTTTGCACTGCTGTCAGTGCGCTGCAATTTAACTTCTGTCTCTACAGAATTGTAAAAGAGCCTAGTCAAAGTCACCCCTAGATGGAATTAAATAATTCCTGGGGCCTTCAGACTTTCATTGAAAGGATATCCAATAATCTCTTTTGCTCATTTTAAAGTCTTATATTTTTCTTTGCAGTGATAAAAGTGATAATTCTGCCTTAGCTCAGTTATGGAAGGCAGAATAAGGAAGATACTTATTAACACCACACAGAAAGAAATCACATATCTTTTATGGCTTGTGCTTAGTTTTTTTTTTAAATACATTGACAGAATAATGAAAACGTAACTATTAATAATCATGAGGAGTCTGTAGGACAGACTTAATAATCATGAGGACAGATTAATAATCATGAGGACACTGTCATTATCTAAGATAACAAATGGAAATGTAACAACTATTAACTAAAGTCAAAATGGGCACTCATGGTAAATATGTCTTTTGTTTATGCACAAAGAGTGTACACTCTGTCAAATCAAAATAGATTTTTTTAAAGATGTGAAATTAATCCAGTCAGTTCTTTCCTCCTTTAACAACAACAAAAATACACTGCCAGGTTAGTAAGTCAAACAAGAAAAGTCTAGGAAGATGAATGGGGAAGAGAGGCTGTTTTGGTTTAATGTAAACAGCTTAAATATGATATTCAAAGGAGTCTGAGAAGCAATTTCCTTAGACTGTTGACTTATTTGCTTTAGGATTAATTTATTCTTTTTTCTTCAATGCAAGTCCAATGCATTTTAATTTTCAAATAGTAGTATGTGCAGCAGCATTTATTATATGTTCTTGCTATATGCCCAGAACCCCAGAACCATGCTAATATTATCATCTATCATTCAATACTGTAAAAACAATGCTATTATTACAAATCTAATTGTAGTCAGGTCTTCCCTAGGCTTCAGCCATGAGTGGAGGGGTGGTAGGAGCTAAGATCAAGGCACAACTTTTGATCTCAGCTGGCAAGAAAGGAAAGTGGGTAGGGCAGGGCTGGTGATTGCTTACTTCTTTTTTTTTTTTTTTTTTTTTTTTTTTTTTTGAGACGGAGTCTCGCTCTTCTTAGACTCAGGGTTCCACAGAGCATCAAGATCTAATCAGCTATGCTTCTTCTGTTACCACTCCTTTATCTCTGCCTCTCTCTGCTTCTGGCACCATCTTTTCCTTCCTGTCCAAGCTCAGCAATGACGTCTCCATCCTTCCCTGAGCTCTTTATCAAAATTTCCAGCGCCCTTTTGATTGCACCAGGTATTAGAAAGGAATCCTTTGGCATTAGTCCAATTGATGATCTTCTGATCCTTTCTGAGAGGTTTGAATTTTTATAGAAGATATTTGGTAACAAATCTCAAATTGTTCATTTTTTTAAACTTGTTATTTCTTCTTTCTTTTAACCATTTAGTCAACAAACATTTTGACTACCTACTACTTGCTAGGTGTTCCAGGTGCTAGGGACAATCTTCTTCCTTCGTAGGTCTGCTGCTTACCTACTTGCTAGGGAACTGATGGGGAGCCATTTCTCATTTGGGAAACATGGGTCTAGCACTGATGAAAGAAAGTTTCATGGTTGCTTGTCAACCCCATCCTTCAATCTCGGAGGGCCACGGAGGCCAGTGCAGAAACCAGGGTTCTCAGGGTTTGTGTGAGGGACCAAGTCTCTGGAACCTGGACTGCGGGAAGGCCATTTACTTTGAAGAGCAGGGGTCAGACCTGCGTGGAAAGGGGCCCCTTTTTCTATGAGCAGAACTGAGCTGGATTTTTCATTTGCATTTCATGGGCAGCCTTGCCTTCAATGTCACTGACAAGGGAAACACCATATGGGATTTCTCAGGCCTCCTCCCCCTCCTTCTCAATCTCCCTCAAGGCAGCACCCACTCCCATTTGTTTCTCTCTTGGGTGGGAAGGTACATGACATGAAAAATGCTGAATCTCACATCAAGATGTCTTTCGAAAGATGAATGGGCAGATTCTTAGTATCATCTCAAAGCAGGCAAGGCAAAAGGCAGGATATTTATGAGGTTTTGGAGTGTAGTTTGAGTCAGGCCTTTTGTTTCAGGGGACTTGATTAGAATCGGGTAATCTTGTGACATATTAGGGTTAGTGGACAGAATGAGGCAAGGGTTTTGAAGACAGTCTTGGACTGTAAACCATTGTTTGAGACTGTATTGTAGTAGACATGGACTATGAATAGTCTGTTTATTTAAATAAATTTTCAGGATATTCTTGAAATGGATAATAAAGTTATTTGCAACTTTATCTTCCATGGCAAGAGTGTCCTGGAATAATAAATCATATCGATGAAGACAATGGATAATAAAGTCATGTTAATGTAGATAATAAGCCCTGTGGGTATAGATAATTTCAGTTCTCGAAGATTAATGGCAACGGTTATCATTTATTGAGTGGCTACTGCACTATGTACCGGGCTGGCACTTTTAAGTTGCAATGGTCCTCTATTTTTTTCTCTCTTATTTTTTCCTCGTAAATTAAGCAGGTGTCAGCTCTGTATGCCTTTAGATGCTTGCTATTCAAACTGTGGTCCTGGGACCTGCAGCATCATCAGTATCACCCAGGAGCTTGTTACAAATGCAGACTCTCAGGCCCCACCACAGACCTGCTAATTAGAGTCTCCATTTTAACAAAATTTCCAGGAGAAGGGTATACACATTAAAGTTGGTTAAAGTTTTGGGCCATTTTTGGCAGAATGACATTAAAAATAAAAATTTTTGTTTCAGTTTAGAAACATTAAGGATATCATGTTCATTGGCATCTAAGCTTTTGAACTATACTTGTTAGTATTTTATAGACATTATCTGATTTAATCCCTACAACAACCTATGAAGTAGGATTTTATGGATGAGAAAACAAAGACTCACAGTGATGAAGCATCTAACTCAAGGTCACATCATCAGTATTAAGTGATAGAGCCAGGATTTGAATTCTGGTATGTCTAAACACAAAAGCCAAGGCTCTCAACCATAATGCATGCTGCCCCCTGAAGACTCTCTAGATGAGAGTTCCCCACCATCACACCCAGACTCCTGCCTTCATCTCCTAACAGCTCTACACATATCTACATGGTGCCTTCTCCACCTCCTCCAAGCCAGATGTCTTGTACAATCCAGACCAAATCCAGACCACTGAGTACAGTCTTTTTGACCTTCAGTCCACTGTCATGGTTGATATGCTTCTTCTGGATTGATGACAGAAGGTAGCCTCCCTACTTCTCAGACATATTCAGGCATAGGAATCTCTTCCCATGACTACCAATAACTTAGATTTCAGTGTACACCACCATCCTTTCTCCCTTCCCCAGAAACACCACCACCATTTGCCAGCACAAATGGAAAGCAAACTTTCAGGACCCTCTATATGGAAAAGGGCATAGGTGAAGCCCCCAAACCCTGGCCTCCATCCATCTGGGGATGAAGAAAATCCCTAAAAAATCTCTGACTCTCCCATCCATTATGGTTGCTTCTAGCACTATTTGCCTTCATCACCACCTATAGGATCAACCTTGATGTGCTCAAACTCCAGAAAACTCTACACCTGAAAGTCATGTGGATGGTAGAATACAATAAAAGCACTACTAACCTTTCAAACATTGTGTTGATGCTGGTTTCCTAGGCAGGAAGTGAGAAAAGAAGACTCCAAGGGAATGATCTTTTTTCTTAATCTTTCAACTTACTGTAAGAATATAAATGATCACTGTTTTTCAAGCACTTAGCATCTAGAATGGGACGTCTATTTTTTGCTTTCTGAAAGAACCAACGAAGTGGTCTAGGAAAAAAATCCATGCATCCAGAAATCCAGAGAAAATGATGTATTCTCATTGGAGTACCGGTGAAAGAGGACTTCTGAGAGGGCCAGGCAAGGTGGCTCATGCCTGTAATTCCAATGCTGTGGGAGGCTGAGATGGGAGAATTGCTTGAGGCAGGAGTTTGAGATTAGCTAGGAAAACATAGTGAGACCCTGTCTCTACAAGAAATTATAAAATTAGCCAGGTGTAGTGGTACACCTGCAATCCTAGTGCCTGAGGCAAAAGGATCGCTTGAGCCCAGGAGTTTGAGTGTTATGGTGAGCTATGATCACACCACCACTCCAGCCTGGGTGGCAGAGCAAGATCCTGTCTCAAAAAAAAAAAAAAAAACTTCAAAGAAAATTCAAGTGTAACTGTTTGAATGGGTCCTCTCCCAAATTCAGGTGTTGCCAATGTGACACTATCAAGAGGTGGGGCTTTAAGAGGTGATTAGGCTGTGAGGACTCCTCCCTCATGAATAGGATTCGGTTCCCATATAAAGGGCCTTGACAGAGGGAGCGCCTCCCTTTTATCCTTCCGCCTTTTGTCATGTGAGGACACAGCACTCCTCCTCTCTGGAGAATCCAACATTAAGGTACCATCTTGCAAGCAGGATGCATCCTTCACTAGACAAGCTGAACCTGCTGGTCTCTTGATCTTGAATTTCATGCCTCCAGAATTAAGAGAAAGTAAATTTCTCTTCTATAAAATACCCAGTCTCAGGAATTCTGTTTTATCAGCGCAAACAGACTAAAACAGCTTTTTTTTTTTTTTTTTTTTTGAGATGGAGTCTCGCTCTGTCGCCCAGGCTGGAGTGCAGTGCCGCAATCTCGGCTCACTGCAAGCTCCGCCTCCCGGGTTCACGCCATTCTCCTGCCTCAGCCTCTCCGAGTAGCTGGGACTACAGGCACCCGCCACCACGCCCGGCTAATTTTTTTTTTTTTTATTTTTTAGTAGAGACGGGGTTTCACCTTGGTCTCGATCTCCTGACCTCGTGATCCGCCCGCCTCGGCCTCCCAGAGTGCTGGGATTACAAGCGTGAGCCACCGCGCCCGGCTAAAACAGCTTTAAATTGTGATTAGAGTCAACAACCCTGACTAGGGTCAGTAATTGGGATACTCTGTTATCTCTATTGCAGTTACTGCCTAACTCCAGGTGCACCACATTTTAGCATGTTCCCACTTTGGCAACGTAGTGGTGGTGGTGGTGGTGAAGGTGTCCAGACAGAGGGGTCAGTAACAGGAAAAAGCCCTAAAATGGCTGGTATGTTTAACACAGGTTTATTTAACTCCCCACAACCTGTACCGGTACAAATAGGTTCACATTAGCATTAATTCCCTCATTTCAATGGCTCATCTTAGTTCTCAGCGTATGCTTTTCACTTATTTTCAGATGTCTCTAGAGATGTCTCACACGCACGCAATAACGGTCTTCTGTTCCTCTGCTCCACCTTCCTAGTTGGTGTCTATCACCCACAAGCCACTTAAGGAAAATGCTTTTCCTCTGCTGTGACTGCTGTTGTCCTTCATGAAATAAATACTGCCCAGCCCAGGAAGCAAGCTTCAGACGCTCCCAAAGTCACAACGCCCTTGAGGTGCCGAATGACAATGTGTTCTGTAAATCAAACAACGTGACGGAGGTAAGTCTCAATCATTTTACAAGTTTATTTTGCCAAAATTGAGCATGTGCCTGGCAAAAAGGAACACAAAATCACAGGAACATCTGTGATACCGCGCTTTTTCCAAACAGGGTTTGAGAACTTTTGTATTTAAAGGGGAAACAGCAGGCAGTAAGGGAAAGTGGAAAGAAAAGGGGGTAGGGTAAATAAAAGAGAAAAGCAATTGCATTATTTTGAGGCTTTGATCAGCATTCACTGAATCCATATTTTACATGTGAAAGAAGGGGGTAGAGGAATAGTCAATTATGCATTCATCTGGTGTGTGGTTAATCTACATTTTTACGTAAAATAAACAGATAAAGCAGTCAAATACGCATTTCTCTTAAGTGAGGGAGGGATGACTCCTAGTCCTGTCTTTGTCCCATACCTGTGAAGATAATCTGTTAGTTTACATTGTTGGGGTGAAATTCAACAGAATTGTTTTAGGGTAAAGATCTTGGGGCCCACAAGGAATTTCCTTGTAAGCAAATTGTGAGACAGGACCTGTGGGGAGGTCAGTCCCCTTCTTTCCTTTTATCAATCTATTTAGGAACAAAATGGGAGGTAGTTTTGCATGACTCAGTTTCCAAGCCTGACTTTGGCGTAATGACTTTGGGGTCCCAGATTTTTAGTTTCCTTTCACAGTGTTGTGGGACTTTTCCTTAGTTCAGCTGAAGGTGAAGTCCTTGTCACACGGCCACAAAAATTTAGGGTTGCAATTTGAAGGGTGAGCAGGGCAGGGTTTATTGGGTGAAAAGGAAAAAAGGGAAACAGGGACTCTCTGCAAAGCCAGAGTCCCTGCTGGTGCGCTTCCGGCCTCACAGTTCGAGTCCCAGTTTCCACACAGGAAGAGGAGGGGCCAGGCTCCTCCCCACTACAAACAGCGCAACTTCTGTGACTCCACCCAGGTGTGCACTCCTCCCAATGCATAAGCTGGTTGGAGTTTTGCCAGAGAGCCCTTCCCACCTAGCAGTTTCAACAGTTTTCTCCAGAACTTGTTAGACAGCTAAGCCACACCATATTATATGCAGAAATGGGAATAACATCCCTTTCCCCCAATTTGAGTGGGAGGCTGTATTGCGTAATGTTTAAGAGCATGAGTTTGGAGGACATAAATAGATTTTATTTATCTGACTCTAAAATATCAATTAAAAAAATCTATTTCACAAGGTTGTTATGTGGATTAAATTAGTGGCACAGAAAGCTGTAGATACTGCAGCTCACTCTTTTCTGGACATCATTAAAGTTCAAGTTCAAATGTTTGTCTGTAACACTATCTGGGAGGCCTGTAGAAAAATGCCAAAAGGAGATGAAAACTTATATCCACACAAAAACTTTTACTTGAGTGTTGATAGTGGCATTATTCATAATGTCTCCAAAGTGGAAACAACCCATATGTCTACCAATAGACGAGTGGATGAAGTATGATATAGCGCCGCAATGTAATATTATTTGGCAATAAAAAGAAATGAAGTACTAAAGCATGATACATACAAAGATGAACCTTGAAAACATCATGTTAAGTAAAAGAAGACAGTCATAAAAGTCACATATTGCATGATTCTATTTATATGAAATGTCCAGAATAGGCAAATTCGCCGAAAAAGAAAGTAGATTAGCAGTTGCCTAGAGCTGAGAGAATGGAGAGTTGGGGATGATAACTAAGGTATGAGAGATTTCTTTTTGAGGTGATTCAAATGTTCTAACTTGTGGTGATAGTTGCACAACTCTGAATATATATCATACACTTTAAATGGGTGAATTAGATGATTTGTGAAGTAATGTTACCGTAGGTAGCTAGTCAGACATGAGAAGGGCAGGAGAGAGCTTCCCCCAACCCCCACCAGGAATGTCAGGCGACCCTCAGGTGATGGTCAGGCAGTTGTTAAGCTATCGCTCTAAAATAATAATTGGTTGCAGCCGGCGCCAGGGAAAGGCAGCCTCCCAATAGATACAAACATCTGAAACTGATGATCAGCAGCTTCCCAATAAGCTCTCAGGAGTTGGGCAAGTGGGCTCAAGCACGCTCACTAAGAGGGAAAATGGGCGATGACCTTTGTTTAGGAACACCGGATTGGTAAGGGGAAAATGCCTCAAGTGAGCATGCACACAGCACAAGTAAACACACTGTCCATGCGGCCCCTCCCAAGTGCTAGCAGGCCATTGTGCATGTGGACAGCCCACCCCAAAGGAAGAATCAGGGGAGAAGTAGTGCAAGACCCCGGAAGAATGCCAACATATAAAACCCCAAGTCGAAAGGTTAAACCGCACACTTGATCTCTCAAGTTGTCCGTTTGGCCCTCTTCCGAGTATACTTTACTTCCTTCATTCCTGCTCTAAAGCTTTTTAATAAACTTTCACTCCTGCTCTAAAACTTGCCTTGGTCTCTCACTCTGCCTTATACCCCCTCAGTCTTCTGAGGAGGCAAGAATTCAGGTTGATGTAGACCCGTATGGATTTGCCACTCATTGGTAACAATAAGAAATATACAGCCATCCTTCAATATCTGTGGGGGATTGGTTCTGGAATCCCCCTCAGAAATTAAATCTATGATGCTCAAGTCCCTTATATAACATGGTGTGGTATTTGCATATAACCTATACACTGCCTCCCATGTACTTTAAATCATCTCTAGATTCTTAGTACAATTGTTTTTACACTGTATTTTTAAAATCTGTGTTATTTTAAATTGTTGTATTGTTATTTTTTATTTATGTTTGTTATGTTTATGTTATGTATTATGTTTTCCAAATATTTTCATTGAATTTTCATTGAATTTACAGATGTAGAGGGCAGAGGGCTGACGGTATATTTGGCCTTTGTCTTAGGTTTCTGGCACAGTTCCTAAATCCCTTAGAATCTCTGGAGGCATAAGGGTACTGTTTGTATGCTAATGAGATGATGGGTGGCTGGTGGGTGGGGGTGGGGGTGGTCCCTAGACAGCTTCAGGTGGGGGCTGTTCACCAGAAAAACCTACAAGTAATTAGAGATTTGGAACTATCAGCTCCACTCACCTCCAGGCAGAGAGAGAAGCTGGAGATGAGTTAACCACCAGTGGCCAATGATGTAATCAGTCATGCCTGTGAATGGAGCCTCCATTAAAACCTCCTAAATGAAGGAGTTCAGAGAGCTCCCAGGTTGGTGAACACATCAGGGATTCTGGGAGGGTGATGTGGCCCTGCTCCCATACCTAACCCCCTGCATCTCTTCCATTTGGCCATTCCTGAGTTGTGTCCTGTACAATAAACTGGTAACAGTAAAGTTCTTAGGTCTGTGAGCCATTCAAACAAATTATAAAACTCGAGGGGGGTCCTGGGAACTCCAAGTTTATGGCTGGTCCATCTGGAAGGCCCAGACTTGCAATTAGCATCTGCAGTGAAGGGAGTCTTGTGGCACTGAGCCCTTAACCTGTGGGGCCTGCACTAACTCTGGGTAGTTATTGTCAGAACTGAATTGAATTGCAGAACACCCACTTGGTGTCTGGAGAGCTGGAGAATTGGCTGGCAGGTGGAAAACCCCCTGCATTTGGTGCCAGCGGTGTTGTGAGTAAAGAGAACACACATACCTGAGTAAAGCTGTTACTGAGAATGCCTATGGGGGCTTCCTCAGTAGCTTGAATTGGCCTGCAATGATGGCTGGACCTTCCCAGGCTATGAACCCTTCTGAGGAAATCTTGCCCAGACATCTCAGGCCTGCTCCTGACAGGGTGTAAAACCTTGAGCAAGTTACCTTGCTTCTCTGAGTGAATTTCCTCCTCTGTGATATGGGGATGAGAGTAGTACCTTCCGTATAATGATACAACACCTATTCTTTGCACAGTGTCTGGCAGATGGAATGATTTGGATAAATGTGAGTTAACATTATTAGGTGTGAAATGCAGATAATATCTATCTCACAAGGTGGCTATTGAAGATAAAATGAGTTAATGCAAAGAAACCACTTAGCAGTGTGCCTGGCAAATATATGGTGAACAATAAATGGTAGAGAGGAGAAGTAGCTGTCATTATTATAGTTCATAGTATTATTTTAGCCTGATTCAGGAACAGGAAGGGAGAAAATAAGGGGTAGGGAGGAAGAGAGAGCTTCAAAATCTCAGTCCTCACATGCATACATCAATTTTTTGGAAATGATCTCAACAAAGAACCATGGTTGTCTCTGGCTTTAAATTAGTGCCCTGGCATCATCCAGCCCCCAGAATTGTGGCTTATAATGAATGCTTCTGGCTGCCCCAAGGTAAGAGGGAAAGAGGGGATGCACAGTGATGAGGGTGCCTCCTTCTTCTTAGGAATTGTTGGGTGAATGCATGGAGTTAGAGGTCTGACAAAGACCTCCCTGCCCCTCATATGGCTCCACTGCACCAGCCAGATTGGCAGAACTGGCCCTGTAGCCTGGGCAGGGGTCAAGCTAACCTCAGGTGGCCCTGCTTGGAGGGACTTCAATCTCCACTTGGCAGAGTTTCCAAGGAAGTGAGGCAGCCCCTGTCCTGACTTCGCTTCCCTTCCTCCTCTGGGATCATCCATGCCATTCAGTTACATTAATTTTGGTGGTTTTGTTTTAATTTTTATTCTCATTAATTTTCTCTGCGTAGACTGCTCAAAAGCCATTATCTAGTGAATTACTTTATTGGAAAAACAACAAGAGATTCATTTCCCCCCTCTCACTCTTAAATCTTCATTTTTTTTTCTTTGTTTCCGTTCCAGTGCCCCTGGAACAAGCAGTCAGACCTGAAGTCCCGTCCCACAGGGAGCAGGCTCATGAGCTCTGAGAGGGCCTGGGGAAGCTCCCGTGGAAATGGGCATGGAGAGGTCTGGGCTTCTTTGCTGGCCACCAATAACAGGTGTTTTCTGGGCTTTTTATTCTTTTTTTTTTTATTAATTTTTTTTTTTGCACACAAAACAATAAACATTTTCTAAAAATACATACAAACAAAAAGATGCATATCAAACATATTAGGAAGGTTGCACATGGGAAGACGGGGAATAGAAATGGGGGGTGGGAATTAAAGAAAATAAATGAGAGAGGGACTTTGTATGGATCAATGATAATAACTCAATCCTCTATTTGACAAAGAAGAAGAAGGAAGAGGAAGAAAAAGCAAGTGGGATAAAGGATCAGAAAGGGAGGAAAACAGAAAAAATTAGAGTATGACTCCAGGGTAGACCTGTTTTGTTGTCGCTGGGTTGGTTGGTTGGTTTGTTGTATTTTTCATATGCTTCGCCATGTTGGCAAGGCTGGTCTGGAACTCCTAGCCTCAAGTGATCAACCTGCCTCAGACTCCCAGAGTGCTGGGACTACAGGCGTGAGCCACCACGTCCAGCCCCCACATTGCATCTGGCCTCCGTGGTAGACCTCCCAGACGGGGCGGCCGGGCAGAGGCGCTCCTCACTTCTTCCCAGACGGGGCGGCCGGGCAGAGGCGCTCCTCACTTCCCAGATGGGGTGGCCGGGCAGAGGCGCTCCTCACATCCCAGACGATGGGTGGCCGAGCAGAGGCGCTCCTCACTTCCCAGACGATGGGCAGCCGGGCAGAGGCACTCCTCACTTCTTCCCAGATGGGGTGGCTGGGCAGAGGTGCTCCTCACTTCCCAGATGGGGCGGCCCGGGCAGAGGCGCTCCTCACTTCTTCCCAGATGGGGTGGCCGGGCAGAGGTGCTCCTCACTTCCCAGATGGGGCGGCAGGGCAGAGGCGCTCCTCACTTCTTCCCAGACGGGGTGGCCGGGCAGAGGCGCTCCTCACTTCCCAGACTGGGTTGCTGGGCAGAGGTGCTCGTCACTTCCCAGACGGGGCGGCCAAGTAGAGGCGCTCCTCACTTCCCAGACAGGGCGGCCGGGCAGAGGCGCTCCTCACTTCCCAGACGGGGCGGCCGGGCAGAGGCGCTCCTCACATCCCAGAAGATGGGCGGCCGGGCAGAGGCACTCCTCACTTCCCAGACGGGGCGGCTGGTTTTCTGGGCTTTTGTTGAAGATCTTCACCAAGACCTCTTAGAACCTTGGGTCATGGGCTCACAAGAGCTAGAAAGGTCTGGAAAGATGAGGTCTGGTGTTTGTCCCCTAGGCTGCTCCTCTCTACTTCTTTTCCCATCTCCTTTTTCCACTCACATCCTACATCCAATGCATATTCAATTCCTATTAGCTCCACTTTCAAAATATAGCCACATCTGATCCATTCTCGCTCACTGCCACACACTAGCCATGCCACCATCTCCACTCAGATGGATTCTAACAACAGCTTTATCACGAGTCTCACCTGTATTAATCTTGCCTGCCTGTAGCCAATCATCCACTATAGCTGGAGTATTTTTTTATTATCAAATATATCATGTCTAGGAAACAAATTTAAATAATATAATTTGATTTAAATATTTTTATTATCAAATATATCATGTCTAGGAAATTTAAATAATAATTTAATTTGATTTAAATAATAATAAAATTAACACCCCATGACCACCCCCCCAGCTTAAGAAATAGAATTTACAGTACTCTAGATATCCCCTGGATTCTCTCACAAATTGCATTCTCCTGCCTCCCCAGAGAGGTAATTCACATCCTGAATTTTGTGTTTATCATTTTCTTGCTTTTCATTTTTAAAAAATAAATTGTATCCTTAAATAATACATTGATTAGTATTATTTGTGTTGGACTCAATTCTTCAACTTGCTTCTTTTTTCAGCATTGTTTCTGAGTTCATCTGTGTTGAGGCATCTTAAAAAATCAGATTGTTGTTCATCTGCACAAAAGCCTTTAACAGCTGCCAATCACACTTAAGAATTACTGTTAACCTTGTTCTTTTTGCTTAGTATTGTCTTGGCTAAATGGGCTCTTTTTTTGGTTGCATATGAAATTTAAAGTAGTTTTTTCTAATTCTGTGAAGAAAGTCAATGATAGTTTGATGGGAATAGCATTGAATATGTAAATTATTTTGGAAAGTATGGCCATTTTCACAATATTGATTCTTCCTATCCAGGAGCATGGAATGTTTTTCCATTTGTTTGTGTCCTCCCTTATTTCCTTGAGCAGTGGTTTGTAGTTCATAAAGAGGTCCTTCACATCCGTGTATTCCTAGGTATTTTATTCTCTTTGTAGAAATCGTGAATGGGAGTTCATTCGTGATTTGGCTCTCTGCTTGTCTATTGTTGGTGTATAGAAATGCTTGGGATTTTTGCACATTGATTTTATATCCTGAGACTTTGCTGAAGTTGCTTACCAGCTTAAGGAGTTTTTGGGCTGAGACACTGGGGTTTTCTAAATATAGAATCATGCCATCTGCAAACAGAGACAATTTGACTTTCTCTCTTCCTATCTGAATATCCTTTATTTCTTTCTCTTACCTGATTGCCCTGGCCAGAACTTCCAATACAGTGTGAATAAGAGTGGTGAGATAGGGCATCCTTGTCTTGTGCCTGTTTTCAAAGTGAATGCTTCCAGCTTTTGCTCATGCAGTATGATATTGACTATGGGTTTGTCATAAATAGCTGTTATTATTTTGAGATATGTTCCATCAATACCTAGTTTATTGAGAGTTTTTAGAATGAAGGAATATTGAGTTTTCTTGAAGGCCTTTTCTGCATCTATTAAGATAATCATGTGATTTTTATAATTGGTTCTGTTTATGTGATGGATTACGTTGATTAGTTTGTGTATGTTAAAATAGCTTTGCATCCCAGGGATGAAGCCAACTTGATCATGATGCCAGAGGCATCATGCTAACTGACTTCAAACTGTACTACAAGGCTCCAGTAACCAAAACAGCATGGTACTAAGGGAGGAGACCACCCCTCATATTGTCTTATGCCCAATTTTTGCCTCCAAAGAAAGAAGTAAAAACTCTCTACAGGCAGACAGCCTGGGGCCACACCCTGGGCCTGGTAGATCGACCCCTGACCTAATCGGTTATGTTATCTATAGATTACAGACACTGTATAGAAAAGCACTGTGACTATTCCTGTCCTGTTCTGTTCCATTCTAATTACCGGCGCATGCAGCCCCCAGTCATGTGCCCCCTGCTTGCTCAATTGATCATGACCCTCTCACACGGACCCCCTTAGAGTTGTAAGCCCTTAAGAGGGACATGAATTGCTCACTCGGGGAGCTCGGTTGTTGGAGACCTGAGTCTTGCTGAAGCTACCGGCCAAATAAAGCCCTTCCTTCTTTAACTCAGTGTCCGAGGGGTTTTGTCTGTGGCTTGTCCTGCTACATTTCTTGGTTCCCTGACCAGGAAGTGAGGTGATTAACGGATGGTCGAGGCAGCCCCTTAGGCCTGCCCTGTGGAGCATCCCTGTGGGGGACTCTGGCCAGCTTGAGTGACGTGGATCCTGAGAGCGCTCCTAGGTAGGCAATTGCCCCAGTGGAACACCTCGCCAGAGCAGTGCGTGGCAGGCCCCCATGAAGGATCAATGCAGTGGCTGAACACCAGGAAGGAACTGGCACTTAGAGTCCAGACATCCAAAACTTGGTAAGACTAGTCTTTGGAACTTGCCCACTCCATTTGAGTGGAAGCGTGGCCTGATCACCCACGGTGTGCCTGTACTGGCACTTTGGTTTTTGGTTTTGACTTGACTTGGATTGCTTGATACTTTGGTTGTGGTTTTGACCTGGTTTGGATTTCTTGACACACTGATTTTGGTTTTGATTCTGGTTTGGTGTAAACTGTAAAAGTGTGTGTGTGCCCTTTTTACCCATTCTTTGTTTTGTGGTGTGCGTGTGGTGTGAGTGTGGTGTTTTATTCTTGAGGAAGCATGGGTCAGGCACAAAGTAAGCCCACCCCACTAGGAACTATGTTGAAAAATTTCAAGAAAGGATTGAAGGGAGGTGGTACTATGACACCAGGAAAACTTAGAACTTTGTGTGAAATAGACTGGCCAGCATTAGAGGTGGGCTGGCCTTCAGAAGGAAGCCTGGACAGGTCCCTTGTTTCAAAGGTATGGCACAAGGTAACCTGTAAGCCAGGGTCCCCAGACCAGTTCCCATACATAGACACTTGGTTACAGCTGGTTTTAGACCCTCCCACCCCACACAATGGTTGAGAGAACAGCAGCATAAGTGGCTGGCAGAGGCAAGGAAAGACCAGCAGAGAGACAGACAGAGAGAAAAGAGACAGAGAGGAAAAGAGGTAGAGAGAGAGAGTAAGACAGAGAGGAAGAGACAGAGAGACAAAGACGGAGTCAAGAAGAGAGAAGGAGAGAGATATACAAGTAGTTAAAAAAAAAAGTACCCTATTCCTTTAAAAGTCAAGGTAAATTTAAAACCTATAATTGATAAATAAAGGTATTCTCCATAACCCTGTAACACTCCAATACCACTTTGTTTTCAGTGTAAACAAGGGCATAGCCTGAAAGCACTGAGGCCACTGACAACTTGTCTAGCCTTCCTGTCAAAAATCCTTAACCTAGTAATCTGCGAATGGCCCAAATGCATTCAATCTGTAGTGGCAACTGCTTTGCTAACAGAAGAAAGTAGAAAAAGAACTTTTAGAGGCTACTTCTGAACTGGTGAGGTCATTGTGAGCACACCTCACCAGTTCAGAAGTATCCTAAGGAAAAAAAAAAAAAAGATGATTTAACATTAACCACTGAAAATTCCCTTAACCCAGCAGGTTTCCTAAGAGGGGAATCTAAAATCTTAATTACCATACTAAGGTCCCACCAGACCTAGGAGGAATTCCCTTCAGGACAGGATGATAGATGGTTCCTCCCAGGTAATTGAAGAAAAAAGAAAAAAAAAAGTTATAAAAAAAGAATTTATGCAAGAAGAAAAAAGAAAAAAAGTTATAAAAAAAGAATTTATGCAAGAATTGTTGTATAATTTAAACGTAACTAGGCCTCCTGAATGTAAAACTATTGAAAAAAACAGTTTATGTGCAAGGTGTATAAGGAAAGTAAAATATACCTTTGGTAAAAGGATTATAAAGAGGCATAAGAATGTAAATTTTTACCTACATTAAAAGGTTTAAAAAAATTGTTTTGAAGGTTTAAGCAAGTTTTAAAATGTTAATTATAAAGAAAATTCTGTGTGTAAACATATTGGCTAAAGTTAAAGGGGTATCATCCAGTTTTTCTGGGAACTGACATTAAAGTAAAAACACAGAGTCTATAAAAATCTTACCTTATGGTCCAACATTAAAAATTGAATAAATATGTCTACAAAGTTTTATTAAAACTAAGTTTAACATTAATAGCACAGTAATATAAAGGTGAAATTTAGCTTATCTGGTATAAAAATCATACAGGAAGCATTGTCAGATATAAAATGGTGTTTGGCTTCTTTGGTCTAAAAACTAATAAAAAATAGGTGCTAAAGGAAATTTCTCAGTAGAAAGGCACCAAGGACTACAGAGTCCACAGCTGATGTCCCCACATTTAAAACAAAAGGTCAATTTCTTAGAAATTATATACTTGCTTTATCTTCCACTTTCCTTTCTCTCAAAACTAAAAGTCTTTTAGCACATGTACCACCCCTAGAATTTCTGGTAAACCAGCAGCAACCTGAGGATCACGTTCTCATCAAAGGATGAAAAGGAAACTCGAGCCAGCCTAGGAAGGACCCTACCTTGTGCTGCTAACCACCGAGACTACTGTTCATACAGCTAAAAGAGGATGGACTCATCACAACCAAGTCAAGAAAGCACCTCCCCCTCCAGAGTAGTGGGCCATAGTCCCAGGGGGAAAACCCTACCAAACTAAAGCTAAGAAAAATTTAACTCTTTCATCTATTCTATTACTCTTTCTTCTTTCCTCATTCTATTGCTGACCATCTAGTTATTAACATAACCAAGTCAATTTCCCCTAAAACTATTGCATTTAATGCTTGCCTTGTTATACCCTGTGGGGACTTGCCAAGTCAAAGACAGCGCTGTACTTCAGAAAAGTACCTCTGTCCCTCCTGACTCTCCTCAGACTGGGTATTAGTAAATTAGGACCATTTAATCTGGGGAAATTTCAATAAAGACTCCAGTGTCAACCAGGAGTCTTGCCCCTGATGTAGAGCTTTTATGCCATAGTTGGTCCAACGTTCTGTGGACCACTAAAGAGCAAGGATGGACTGCCCCAACTGGTTTTTATGATTTCCTAAAATGATACATTCATTTTACTAGAGCATCATAGAAGTTAGACTTAAAACAAACTTTGGCAATTAAGACAGCATACCAAGATGCAAATGCCTGGTTGGAATAGATCAAATATTCCATCCGAACGTTAAACAAAAGCAATTGTTATGCTTCTGCACATGGCAGGCCAGAGGCCCAGGTTGTCCCCTTTACACTAAGGTGGTCCTTCAGTTGACCAGGTATGGGCTGCATGGTAGCTCTTTTCCAGGATTCTACAGTCTGGAGTAATAAGTCATGCCAAGCTCTCTCTGCTATATCCCAAAGTCCTGCACCCTGCGGGTCAGCCCCTGAGGGCCATCCAGCTTCCGTCTCTCAACACTAAGTTCACTTCATGTCTCTCATGACAGGGAGGAAACAGCGTTCCTTGGAGACCTGAAGGGATTCAGTGAGCTTAAGAATTTTCAAGAGCTTATCAATCAGTCAGCCCTTGTTCATCCCCGAGTGGATGTGTGGTGGTATTGTGGTGGACCTTTACTGGGCACTCTGCCGAATAAGTGGAGTGGCACTTATACTTTAGTCCAATTGGCTATTCCTTTCACCCTGGCATTTCATCAATCAGAGGGAGAAAAAACAAGACATCGTAAAGCGAGAGAAGCCCCTTATGGGTCTTTTGACTCTCACATCTATTTAGACACAATTGGAGTCCCACCGGGAATGCCAGGTCAATTTAAAGCTTGAAATCAAATAGCTGCAGGATTTGAGTCAATATTTTGGTAGGTGACAGTTAATAAAAATGTAAATTGGATAAACTACATCTATTACAACCAACAGCAAGGAGCTTTTCATGAGTTAAAAGAAAAACTCATGTCAGCCCCAGCCCTGGGGCTACCTGACCTGACAAAATCCTTTGCATTCTATGAGTCAGAAAGAGAAAAAATGGCAGTTGGAGTTTTAACCCAGTCTGTGGGGCCCTGGCCAAGGCCAGTGGCCTATCTCTCAAAACAACTAGATGGGGTTTCCAAAGGCTGGCCCCATGTCTAAGGGTCCTGGCAACAACAGGCCTGTTAGCACAAGAAACAGATAAACTAACCCTTAGACAAAACCTGAATATAAAGGCCCCCCATGCTGTGGTAACTTTGATGAATACCAAAGGACATCATTGGCTAACAAATGCTAGATTAACCAAGTACCAAAGCTTGCTATGTGAAAATTCCTGCATAACCATTGAAGTTTGCAACACCCTAAACCCTACCACCTTGCTCCTGGTATCAGAGAGCCCAGTTGAACATAAGTGTGTAGAGGTATTGGACTCAGTTTACTCTAGTGGGCCCAACCTCTGAGACCATCTTTGAACATCAGTAGACTGTGAGCTGTACGTGGTCAGGAGCAGCTTTGCCAACCCCTGCAAAGTGACTCTGAAGAAGATGACAAGCCCTGCCCCAGTCACACCCGGAAGCTGACTGGTCCACGCATGACCAAAGCATGAGAAAACTCATCACGGGACTCATTTTCCTCAACATTTGGACTTGTATAGTAAGGACCTCAACTGACCTTCCTCAGACTAAGGACTGTTCCCAGTGTATAGTAGGACAAAAAGTTGCTACAGTCCTATTATTTTATGGTTATTATAAGTGTACCGAGACTCTAAAAAGAACTTGTTTGTATAATGCTATTCTATACAAGGTGTGTAGCCCAGGAAATGACCAACCTGATGTGTGTTATGACCCTTCTGAGCCTCCCATGACCACAGTTTTTGAAATAAGATTAAGGACTGAGGACTGGTGGGGGCTCATAAGCGAGATGAGTAAAGTGTTAGCCAAAACAAAAGAAAAAGGGGTGCCCAAACAATTCACCTTGAAGTTTGATGGCTGTGCTGTCATTAATAGTAATAAGAAAAGGATATGGTTCTCTTAATTGGGAAAGAGGCTATATGGCAGAAAATAAGTACATTTGTCATGAATTAGGACTGTCTGGAAATGAATGTAGATACTGGTCTTGTGTCATTTAGGCTACTTAGATAAAAAATGAAGAGAATCCTGTCCACCTTCAGAAAAGGAAAAGTGGCTCTTCCTGTACCAGTGGTCAGTGTAACCCCTTAGAACTAGTAATAACCAATCCCCTCGATCCTCGCTGGAAAAAAGGGGAGTGTGTAACCCTAGAAATCAATGGGGCTGAACTAGATCCTCGAGTAAATATTGTGGTTTGAGGAGAAGTTTATAAACGTTCTCCTGAGCCAGTATTTCAAACCTTCTATGATGAACTGAATGTGCCAGTATCAGAAATTCCAGGAAAAATAAATTTGTTTTTGCAATTAGCTGAGTGTGTAGCCCAGTCTCTCAATGTCACTTCTTGTTATGTATGGAGAGAAACTGTAGTGGGAGATCAATGGCCAAGGGGAGCCCGAGAATTAATACCTACAGACCCAGTTCCTGATGAATTCCTGGCTCAAAAGAATCATTCTGATAACTTCTGGGTCCTAAAAGCCTCAATCATTAGATAATACTGTATAGCAAGAGTAGGGAAGAACTTCACCCTTCTTGTAGGACGACTCAGCTGCCTTGGGCAAAAACTGTATAATAGTACTACAAAAACAGCCATCTAGTGAAGTCCAAACCATGCTAAGAAAAATCCATTTAGTAAATTCCCAAAGTTGCAAACCATGTGGACCCACCCAGAGTCCCACTGGGACTGGACAGCCCCCACTAGATTATACTGGATGTGTGGGCATAGAGCTTACACCAAATTACCCGACCAGTGGGCAGGTAAGTTGTGTTATTGGCACTATTAAACCATCTTTCGTCCTACTGCCCATAAAGACAGGTGAACTCTCGGCTTCCCTGTCTATGCTTCCCATGAAAAGAGAATCATAGCTACAGGAAATTGGAAAGATGATGAATGGCCCCCTGAGATAATCATACAATATTATGGGCCTGGTACTTGGGCACAAGATGGCTTGTGGGGATACTGGACCCCCATTTACATGCTCAACTGAATCATACAGTTACAATCTGTCTTAGAAATAATCACTAATAAGACTGGCAGAGCCTTGACTATTCTGGCCTGGCAAGAAACTCAGATGAGAAATGCTATCTGTCAAAATAGATTGGCTCTCGACTACTTGCTAGCAGCTGAAGGAGGGGTCTGTAGGAAATTTAACCTTACTAATTGCTGTCTACACATAGTTGATCAAGGGCAAGTACTTGAAGACATAGTTAGAGATAAGATAAAACTGGCACATATGCCCATGCAAGTGAGGCATGGGTTTGATCCTAGGGCCATGTTTAGAAAATGGTTCCCAGCACTAAAAAGATTTAAAACCCTTATAATAGGAGTTATAATAGTAACAGAAACCTGCTTACTGCTCCCTTGTTTGCTATCTGTAGTTTTCAAATGTTAAAAAGCTTCATCACTACCTTAGTTCACCAAAATGCTTCAGCACAGGTGTACTATATGAATCACTGTCAATCTGTCTTGCAAGAAGACATGGGTAGTGAGAATGAAAGTGAGAACTCCTACTAATGAGTGAAGTTCTCAGAGGTGGGGAATAAGGGAGGAGACCACCCCTCATATTGTCTTATGCCCAATTTCTGCCTCCAAAGAAGAAGTAAAAAAGGAAGAAATGAAATCCACAGGCAGACAGCCCAGCGCCACACCCTGGGCCTGGTAGTTAAAGATCGACCCCTGACCTGATCAGTTATGTTATCTATAGATTCCAGACATTGTATAGAAAAGCACTGTGAAAATCCCTGTCCTGTTCTGTTCCGTTCTAATTACCGGTGCATGGAGCCCCCTGTCATGTACCCCCTGCTTGCTCAATCGATCACGACCCTCTCATGCAGACCCCCTTAGAATTGTAAGCCCTTAAGAGGGACAGGAATTGCCCACTTGGGGAGCTCGGTTGTTGGAGACGTGATTCTTGCCAAAGCTCCCAGCCAAATAAAGCCCTTCCTTCTTTAACTCAGTGTCTGAGAGGTTTTGTCTGTAGCTTGTCCTGCTACAGCACTGGTACCAAAACAGACATATAGACCAATGGAACAGAACAGAGAGCTCAGTTGTAATGCCACACATCTACAATCATCTGATCTTCAACAAACCTGACAAAAACAAGCAATGGGGAAAGGAGTACCTATTTAATAAATGGTGCTGGGAAAACAGGCTAGCCATATGGAGAAAACTGAAACTGGACCCCTCCCTTACACCTTATACAAAAATTAATGCAAGATGGATGAAAGACTAAAATGTAAAACCCCAAACTATAAAAACCATAGAAGAAAACCTAGGCAATACCATTCAGGACATAGGCATGGGCAAATATTTCATGACTAAAACACCTAAAGCAATTGCAAAAAAAAAAGCCAAAACTGACAAATGGGATCTAGTTAAACTAAAGAGCTTCTGCACAGCAAAAGAAACTAGCATCAGAGTGAACAGGCAACTTACAGAATAGGAGAAAATTTTTTGCAATCTACCCATCTGACAAAGGTCTAATATCCAGAATCTACAAGGAACTTAAACAAATTTTCAAGAAAAGAGCCAAACAACCCCATCAAAAAGTGGGCAAAGGATATGAACAGACACTTCTCAAAAGAAGACATTTATGTGGCCAACAAACACATGGAAAAAAAAAAAACTCATCATCACTGGTCATTAGAGAAATGCACATCAAAACCACAATGAAATACCATCTCACACCAGTAAGTATGCCAATTATTAGAAAGTCAGGAAACAATAGATGCTGGTGAAGCTGTGGAGAAATAGGAACACTTTTACATTGAATGTAGTATAATGATTTATATTCCTTTTGGGTATATACCCAGTAATAGGATTGCTGGGTCAAATGGTATTTCTAGTTCTAGATCATTCCAAAAGGAATATAAATCATTCTACTATAAAGACACATGTACACATGTTGTATTGTAGCACTATTTATAATAGCAAAGACATGGAACCAACCCAAATGCCCATCAACAATAGACTGGATAAAGAAAATGTGGCACATATATACCATGGAATTCTATGCAGATGTAAAAAGGAATGAGATAATATCCTTTGCAGGGACATAGATGAAGCTGGAAGCCATCATCCTCAGCAGACACAGGAACTGAAAACCAAACACCACATGTTCTCATTCATAAGCAGGAGTTGAACAATGAGAACACATGGACACAGGGAGGGGAACAACACACACTGGGGTTTTTAGGGGTTGGGGGCAAGGGGAAGGAGAGCATTAGGACAAATACCTTATTCATGTGGGGCTTAAAACCCAGATGACAGGTTGATAGGTGCAGCAAACCACCATGGCACATGTAACAAACCTGCACACTCTGCACATGTATCCCAGAACTTAAAGTAAAATAAAATAAAATGGAATTACAATTAGCCCAGGAACAACAAGAGTTTGAAGTGCGGTGGATTTAGATGTGGATTTTTTTTTTCAACCGAATGCAGATCAAAAATACAATATTCAGAGTAAACCCAAGTATGCAAAGAGCTGACTTTTCTTTTCTTTACTTTTCTTTTCTGAGACAGTGCCTCGCTCTGTTGCCCAGGCTGGAGTGCAATGGCATGATCTCAGTTCACTGCAACCTCCGCCTCCAAGCTTCAAGTGATTATCATGCCTTAGCCCCCTGAGTAGCTGAGATTACAGGCACACACCACCACACCTGGCTAATTTTTGTATTCTTAGTAGAGATGGGCTGTGCCATATTGGCCATATTGGCCAGGAGGGCCTCAAACTCCTGGCCTCAAGTGATCCACCTGCCTCAACCTCCCAAAGTGCTGGGATTGCAGGCATGAGCCATGACGCCTGGTCAAGAGCTAACTTTTCTTATATGTGGGTTCCGCAGAGGCCACTGTGGGACTTGTGTCACAGATTTGAGTATACACAGAGAATCCTGGAACCAACCCTTGTATACTGAGAGATGACTGTAAATCCAGTCTCCTTTCTGGTCTCAGAAGGCCCTATGCAACTGGCCCTTGCTTGCTTTTCTTATCTCATTGCCTATATTCTCGTCTTCATTTGTTCTGCTCTGGCTACACTGACTTTGTTTCTCAAACATGCCAACATTGTTTCTGCCTCAGTTTCTTTGCATTGGCTGCTCTCTTTGCCTGGAATTCTCCTCCCATCTTCACACAACTTGCCTCCTTACTTCATTCAGCATTCCTCTCATGTGTTGCCTCACAGAAGGACCTTATTTAATTTACTTTATTTAAATAATTCCTGTCACTCCCTGCACTATCTCTTTGCTTTGATTTATTTTTATTCATAACACATCATTGTTTGTTCTTATATTACATACTAATTTGTTTATTATCATTGTTCCCTATTATAACATATGAGGACAAGTACCTTGTCTCGTTCACTTCTCTGTCAGGGCCTGGCATGTATTAGGCATTCAATAATATTTTTGTATTAATAAATAATTGAACGAATGAATGAGGGGGGCATAATCTCTTTAGTCCACTTCTTCAGATCCCCCAAATATGCAATCAGTCTAGATGTAAACTTTATGTTTGCTTTGTAAATGCAGCTCTAAGATAAATACTTGCTCCTGTGCCAGAGCCCACACAATGTAGTTGTGCAGGTTGCACACTGCAGAGTGTTAGAAGGCACCATACACACATACAAGGAATTTTGGAACAGCCACTGTCTCATTACTCACTAAAATATTCACTATTTGTTGTACTTGTCTTTAGTTGCACATAATAGGAAATGCAATTCGAAATTGGGATAAACAAGAAAGATTTGTTCATCTGTGTGCCTGGAAAGTCCAGAAGAAGAACAGGCATCAGTGTGCCTGAATCAGCAGCTCAACTGTGCTATTATCAAGGTTGCACTTTCTTACATGTTTTTTTCTGTTCTGCCACCCAGAGTGTTGGCTCAATTTACAAGTGAGTTCCAGCAGATTGGATGGTGCCTGACTTCTAGTTCAAGGCTTGCAGAAGAAAAGGCACAGCTTCCGTCCCAGCATTCAGCAGGAATCCTGATTGAGCTAGATTAGATCATGGGCAAAGTCTCAAGAACATGACTGTGGTAAAGACAGTCACACAGGCTGCTTGGCTCTGCTTATCCAGGCTCCTGTGGGCCTGAGGGTGAGGTCAGTCTCCCCAAGCACAGGGCCAGCATGGGGAGGGTGGAAACCTTGGTACTGTAAGCCATGGGTGCTGGGTAGACACTATAAATGACCACTGAGTCATCCTTTGCATGCTGTATGGGAACTGTGAAGTCAAGTGAGATCATTGAGCTGGGAGTGATTTAATGAAACAATAGAAGTGGAATAATATTGGCTATGAATTTTTTGAGCATTTCTGTCTAGAGCTAAGTGCAGCCTCTACATGATGAGGTTTTCAGTTAGAGAGAACAATCTTTATTTTTAGGAGTCAGAGCTGAAATTTTGCCCTGGCTGAGTATGAACTCTTCCTTTCGCTGGGTAGTTTTCTCCTGAGCTTTAGGCAACTTGGCTGATTAAGGAGGAAAAGAATGCTGTGCTCACTCAGGGTCAGTACTGTCTTTGACGCTGTCTGTGTTGACTAATTTGTATTCCCAGGGCAGAGATCAAAGAACTTGAGATTCTGCTGCTTTGGAGCAAAGAAGCTCATAAGAAGGTCTCAGCAGTCAGAAAGTGATTATGCTGTGTCTGGCAATATCCTGACTTTGGAAAAGAAAGTCTCGACCTTGGGGAAGGCATCCTTTAGAGAAGCTTAGGCCTCTACCCTGCAGAGTTCACTTCTCTGCTTTAAGCCACTCGTACCTGGAGAATGATTTCACACATTACACGTGAGTTTCAAAGAGGAGCCCGGGAGTAGGTATGATAATAAATGTGATGGAAAGGAGAGGAAAGAATGACTGGAGCACATACAGGCGTGTGTGTGTGTGTGTGTGATGATTGGATTAGTAGAGATGGATCAAAAAATGGCTTCTTAGAGGCTACCTCTAGGGATGTACCTAAAATCTTCCTGACCCCTTAGTCCTCTCTGTCTGTCTGAAGAATCTGGTCTTAAGGTCTGAGTCACTTGGACATGAAGTTCCTAGCAGGGTGAGCAGGAAGGGAACTGATGCATTGATTACATGCTGCCCACATAGGCACAGTGCCCACTGCATGTCACCACAAAGCCAGTGAATGGGCCTACCTCTCCAAACTCAGCCAGAAAGTTCAACTATGCCACCAGCCATGAACTCCCACTAATGCCTGGAGGAGGTACTATAAGGAAGGAGAACTCTGTCAAGTCAGTAGAGATACAGAAGAATCTTCTGGACCTCAGTGTAGCATGTATGGCTGTGCTTTTCGGGGCTGGGGAAGCTGTCATGCAGCTTCTTTCTCTGCTTTGGGTCATTCCGGCACTTTGCTCCAGTCTCCTTTCTGCAAGCAGTTTTCTCCACTGTCCCGTACATTCTGCATGCATGTGGCTTGGCATACCATGGTACTGGTTTTGATTTCAGCTTGACAAGACTTTACAGCTCCAATGCTAAAGCCCTCTGAGTATACTTTCTGTGCCTTTAAATTAGGAGAGACAGAGAGAGAGAGAGCGAGCGCAAGAGAGAAGGGGGAGAAGGGAGGTGTTAGGAGTGTCCACTTAGGCCCATTTCTTTAGTATGGATATGTGGGGAAGGTATCCAATATTTGAGGCATACATATACCCAAAACTAATTTCTTATTTACCTGAAACTCAAATTTTGCTAGATGGTCTATGTTTTTTTTGTTTGTTTGTTTGTTTGTTTGTTTTAATAAGGAAGAACTCCCTTGTTCAACAACATACTTCTGAGAAAAGTTACAGAATCATTTTTTTGAAGTCTCTAAAAAATGGGATATAATTATTATTTCAAATGTCCAAGGCATAAATTAGGTGATTTCTGAAGAACATTTCCAAATTCTTCTTTTTTCCTAAGACATGAGAGTTGGGAACTTTTAAGCCGTACCTCAACCATTGGACCGCTCTTTCCTGCTGCTAATTCTCCCTCCTAAGCATTGGAAGAACTTGGTATTCCTCATAATACACCCAATACCCATTACCCAAAAAATAGTGTTCTCTGAGTTGTGGATCTCTTAAAGTTTCCTGCAGTGTGAAGCCTAATCACAGTTCCCACCTCAAGTATTCAGCAATACACCCAACACAGCAACACGTTTAAGCTTTAACCGGAAGGATGCAATTTCTGCCATGCAAATAGAACCTAATTCCTATGGAGTATCGTTATCAGTGTATTCTATTTACACTAATAATGCCTTATTTTATCTGCATAATACATTGCACTTAACCTTCCTTGGAAACAGTGTGTTTTCTATTTCATAAATTGGTTAAAGATAACTCTTTCATGACAAGGATTTGATTTATTTGAGCCCTGCTACTATACCTTGACAGCCATAAGTGAAAATTAGGACATTATAGCCAAGGTAAATAGCACATTTATTGTAGTCATTGTCAGCCCTCTCAACCTGAGAAGGAATTGTTCCTTGACACATAGGATGGGGGAGAACATGGTGTGTATTAAAATATGTGTGTGTGTGTACACGACTTGTCACTTATTAGAAGCTATGAATATTGAAGGTAGTATCATTTCCTATATAATTATAAATTGTATTTTTATAATTATAATTGTAATTGTAAAAAAAATTTAAAAATAATTATCACTATTATTTCTGTCATAAGAATTATTAATAGAAAAGGCAAAAAAAAAATGAGCACAAATTCACCCAAAATGAAGTAGAGTTAAAAAAAAAAAAAAAGTCAGAAATGCACTTTAAGGAGAGTGTCTGGTTCAGAAGCTTCAATGAACTGATTTGATTGAATTTTTTTTTCAAATCAAATATGTCTTTAGAATTGTTTCCTGGAACACCTGGGTCTTCAGTTTTGTACAGTTCCTCTTTTCTTATGCACCCTCTACCTATCAACTCCTACTCTCAAAAAACAGTATGACACCAATTTTAAAAAAATGTGATACCTCTCCCAGAGGCATTTACTGCTGTTTAAGCCCTCCAGGCATTTTTTTTCTTTTTTTTTTTTTATTATTATACTTTAGGTTTTAGGGTACATGTGCACAACGTGCAGGTTTGTTACATATGTATCCATGTGCCATGTTGTTTTGCTGCACCCATTAACTCGTCATTTAGCATTAGGTATATCTCCTAATGCTGTCCCTCCCCCTCCCCCCACCCCACAACAGTCCCTGGAGTGTGATGTTCCCCTTCCTGCGTCCATGAGTTCTCATTGTTCAATTCCCACCTGTGAGTGAGAACATGCGGTGTTTGGTTTTTTGTCCTTGCGATAGTTTACTAAGAATGATGTTTTCCAGTTTCATCCATGTCCCTACAAAGGATATGAACTCATCATTTTTTATGGCTGCATAGTATTCTATGGTGTATATGTGCCACATTTTCTTAATCCAGTCTATCGTTGTTGGACATTTGGGTTGGTTCCAATTCTTTGCTATTGTGAATACTGCCGCAATAAACATACGTGTGCATGTGTCTTTATAGCAGCATGATTTATAGTCCTTTGGGTATATGCCCAGTAATGGGATGGCTGGGTCAAATGGTATTTCTAGTTCTAGATCCCTGAGGAATCACCACACTGACTTCCACAATGGTTGAACTAGTTTACAGTCCCACCAACAGTGTAAAAGTGTTCCTATTTCTCCACATCCTCTCTAGCACCTGTCGTTTCCTGACTTTTTTTTTTTTAATTTATTTTTTATTTATTTAATATACTTTAGGTTTTAGGGTACATGTGCACAACGTGAAGGCTTGTTACATATGTATCCATGTGCCATGTTGATTTCCTGCACCCATTAACTCGTCATTTAGCATTAGGTATATCTCCTAATGCTGTCCCTCCCCCCTCCCCCCACCCCACAACAGTCCCCGGAATGTGATGTTCCCCTTCCTGTGTCCATGAGTTCTCATTGTTCAATTCCCACCTATGAGTGAGAACATGTGGTGTTTGGTTTTTTGTCCTTGCGATAGTTTACTGAGAATGATGTTTTCCAGTTTCATCCATGTCCCTACAAAGGACACGAACTCATCATTTTTTATGGCTGCATAGTATTCCATGGTGTATATGTGCCACATTTTCTTAATCCAGTCTATCGTTGTTGGACATTTGGGTTGGTTCCAACTCTTTGCTATTGTGAATAGTGCCGCAATAAACATACGTGTGCATGTGTCTTTATAGCAGCATGATTTGTAGACCTTTGGGTACATACCCAGTAATGGGATGGCTGGGTCAAATGGTATTTCTAGTTCTAGATCCCTGAGGAATTGCCACACTGACTTCCACAATGGTTGAACTAGTTTACAGTCCCACCAACAGTGTAAAAGTGTTCCTATTTCTCCACATCCTCTCCAGCACCTGTTGTTTCCTGCTTTTTTAATGATGGCCATTCTAACTGGTGTGAGATGGTATCTCACTGTGGTTTTGATTTGCATTTCTCTGATGGCCAGTGATGATGAGCATTTTTTCATGTGTTGTTTGGCTGCATAAATGTCTTCTTTTGAGAAGTGTCTGTTCATGTCCTTTGCCCACTTTTTGATGGGGTTGTTTGTTTTTTTCTTGTAAATTTGTTTGAGTTCATTGTAGATTCTGGATATTAGCCCTTTGTCAGATGAGTAGGTTGCAAAAATTTTCTCCCATTCTGTAGGTTGCCTGTTCACTCTAATGGTAGTTTCTTTTGCTGTGCGGAAGCTCTTTAGTTTAATTAGATCCCATTTGTCAATTTTGGCTTTTGTTGCCATTGCTTTTGGTGTTTTAGACATGAAGTCCTTGCCCACGCCTATGTCCTGAATGGTATTGCCTAGGTTTTCTTGTAGGATTTTAATGGTTTTAGGTGTAACATTTAAGTCTTTAATCCATCTTGAATTAATTTTTGTATAAGGTGTAAGGAAGGGATCCAGTTTCAGCTTTCTACATATGGCTAGCCAGTTTTCCCAGCACCATTTATTAAATAGGGAATCCTTTCCCCATTTCTTGTTTTTGTCAGGTTTGTCAAAGATCAGATAGTTGTAGATATGCGGCATCATTTCTGAGGACTCAGTTCTGTTCCATTGATCTATGTCTCTGTTGTGGTACCAGTACCATGCTGTTTTGGTTACTGTGGCCTTGTAGTATAGTTTGAAGTCAGGTAGCGTGATGCCTCCAGCTTTGTTCTTTTGCCTTAGAATTGACTTGGCGATGCGGGCTCTTTTTTGGTTCCATATGAACTTTAAAGTAGTTTTTTCCAATTCTGTGAAGAAAGCCATTGGTAGCTTGATGGGGATGGCACTGAATCTATAAATTACCTTGGGCAGTATGGCCATTTTCACGATATTGATTCTTCCATTTGTTTGTATCCTCTTTTATTTCATTGAGCAGTGGTTTGTAGTTCTCCTTGAAGAGGTCCTTCACATCCCTTGTAAGTTGGATTCCTAGGTATTTTATTCTCTTTGAAGCAATTGTGAATGGGAGTTCACTCATGATTTGGCTCTCTGTTTATCTGTGATTGGTGTACAAGAATGCTTGTGATTTTTGTACATTGATTTTGTATCCTGAGACTTTGCTGAAGTTGCTAAT